>NW_013952667.1:325222-326564 GCF_001266775.1 Austrofundulus limnaeus
ACACACACACACACACACACACACACACACACACACACACACACACACACACACACACACACACACACACCATTAGCAAAGTTAGCAGACTTGTTATATTTTTATATGGTTTGAAACAAGTCTTTGTGTCTACAGGTGACAGATCCTCAATGTATAAATGAATGTAGACATAAAAAGCTCCCAGATAAGCCTGAAGTACAGCTACTGTCTGTGCCTCATGTTGCACAAGGTTTGTTTCCAATTGTCAGAAAAAAACAGACAAGTAATTCTATCCATGTACTTTATTAGAAATACTCGTAATTACTTCTACTTGTCACGATTACAACAAACGATATTTGACTGCAGATAACATGAATGACATGTCATTTAAGTAAACAGGATAATGTATTGATAATGGCTGAATAAAACATATAAACAATTATTTCCATTTCAGTAATTGGACTTCAATAGCTATGATTTGCTGGTGTTTGGTATGGGTGGTGGTGGTGGTGGTGGTGGTGGTATTATATACATAACCTTGGTTTAGCAGGCTACTTGTTAGGTTTCTTTCCATATTCAAAAATAGTATCTACAGATGACCGAACTTAAAAGGTGGTTCGGTCATAAACACCGACAGAAAAATCATACTGTAAATAAATGTTTCCAGGAATCGTTCAATAAATCCAAGAGTGAAAACTGTACCATTACAGCTTAGGTATACATACAAAGATTGTACATATAAAAAAATATAAATAATGAATTAATTACACGTTTGACAGTCTGACCAAGATAATATAACTTAAAGAAAACTGTCAATTTCCCCACTTGACCACCAGTGTAACATCTCCAAGCACTGGTCGGAAAGCTAAAGCTAACAACTACGCTATCAACGAACCTCTTTTTCCTAGATGACAAAATAGCAGCCAAACCATTWACTTACCTGGTAAGACCGAGACAAAAGTTAATCGACTATATTGTCAAATATATGGGACAACACGCTGTGATATGTTTGAAAATCAGACCGTATTTCTCAAAACAAACAACACGACTGTAAGCTAGCTCGTATCCATTGCTGCCATATTTTACCAAGCGAGGACGGGTTTGCCCGATTTCTATCCCGGCGCGCGCAACTTTGTTCTGCGTGGGTGGAGTTTGTTTTATACAGTAACATAAGATGCTCCGCTCACTCAGAGGCGAGACCGGTGTGCGTACGATACGTCGGCATAAAAAAGGAGCAGACTTCCTGATCAACAAGGTGATGCATTTACTTGGTGTAGGAAAATGAAAAATAAAATTGAAAGTGATTTCGGAAAAAATAAAATTAAATAAAAAATACAAGATGATTTTTATTATTGATTTATAC
>NW_013952667.1:326639-332915 GCF_001266775.1 Austrofundulus limnaeus
GCGGCATTGCGTACTGTACCACCTGAAAGCAGCACAACCAAAAAGATGTTGAACGAGAATTTTAATTTATTTTAATAAAATACAAATAGGCTCGTTCTTTTCACACCAATCTATATTTTATTTGGCATTCTTCTGTTTTAAACAGTATCAGTGTTTAAAATTCAAGCACTGCATAGTTTTAGATAATCTATGAACAATTAAAAACACCTGAACAAATATGAAAATCAAAAGTGAACAAGTCTTTTACTTTTCAGTGAACTTTTATAAAGTGGTATCATTTGAACTATAAATTCAGTAATTTTACAATGTACAATAAATATATATTTGGAAATAAAATGGGTATCTTATGTTAGTACAGCCTCTAATGAATTAGTGGGTCACATTTGACACCATTCAGTATCAAACATGCAGTAAATGAATTAAATGATTGTGTTTGTTATAAAATTACAAACTCTTACAGAAAGCAACAATTTTACTTCTCTGAAAAAAAAATAATAATAATAGAGAACATATACCGTTAAAAAATCCTCAACATGAAACATGTTAAGGGTTTTGAAATTGTCTTTAATGTATTGCAACAAGCTAAAAATGCTTTTTTAAAAAGTATAAATGGCACTTAAGACATTTATAAATATTACTGTATACAGTGCAATCTTATTCAAAACACAACCTGAAAAAAAAACACAGCTTGAAAAGATATCTAAAAATCTAATTGTGAACCACAAAATGGTTAATGCTTTTCAACTTTAAAAAAATCTTTACTGATACTGAGATCTTTATATAATCCAGTAACCAGTTATGTAAAACCCTTTGTTTTCAATGTTTTCACTTTCATCTAATGGTTAAAAAAAGGGTAAATGGCTTGAACTTAAATAGCACTTTATCAAGTCCCTACAGACTCCAAAGCACTTTACACTTAACCATTCACCCATTTATTCACACATTCACACACTGATGGTGGTAAGCTACAATGTAGCCACAGCTGCCCTGGTGCAGACTGACAGAAGTGAGGCTGCCACCAGACCATCTGACCAGCAGGAAAGGCAAAAAGTAGTCATATATTAAATACATGAAATGGTTTTGGTTTGCATTTCCCTGAAACATAATTTTCTGCAGCCCAACCTATGTAAGAAAGTAAACATTCTTAATGATACATCATATTTTGTTTATTTATTAGCTTTTTCTTCACATCCTCAGTCTATCAAACATCATCAAAGATGCCCGTCATGGAGGGGGACAGAGAAAGGTAACGGCCACCAGTGGATCTGTGGAAACAGACATAGAATAAATGGAGGACGACTGCAACGTATTTCAGGRCTAAATGTTTTCTGTTAGATGATGMTCATACCTTGTGTTTGATAAACCTTCATCACTGAAGTTGTCCTGCAGTAAACTCGTGTGCTGTTCTTCTGTGTATTCATCACTTCTGGTCTCTGTAATCACAGTAACAGAGATAAACAAACTTCTCAATGAATGTTATAAACAAACATACTGAAATACATTTTTTTAAAATATTCCAACCATTTTTGTTGCTCTCGGGTATGGAGTTGTTCTGATCATCCTTTAGCTTGGTGTAACCAGCTGTGGTCCGTCCTGAGGCTGTCTGGTTCGACAACCGATCCCTCCAGGCCTGAAGCAGGAAAATAAAAAAAGAATAAAAATGTTGAACACATTCAATAGAAACCAGAAAAAAATGAACCAAAACTTTAATTGTGATTGTGAAGTGATCGAAATGAARAAACTTCTAACCAATCTTCGATTTTCTCCGTCCTCTGCTCTCTGTTTTTTCCTTCTTTCTACAAAAGAGCAGATTGTCCAGCAGACAGTTAAAATTTTACACAAAAAAATAGCCCTTTTCCCCCCTTTTGGCATAGTGTTGAAGTCTAAAACTGTCAAAAGTTCTTGCAGCATAGAAATTAATAATAAACTGAAAACTTAACCTATGTTTTTCTATTCATTTCAATGTATTCCTAATGTTATTACAATTCAATTATAAAAAAGAAAATAATAAATAATCAAGTTTACAATATCTAAGCCAACTTACATATTAAGATCAATCAAATACAGCTCGTCTGGGCAGCAATATGAAAAAAAATGTGAGCTCCTAATTTTGTGGAAACATCTTTCCACCTAAAACTTAAAAGAACTTTGACTAAACTTACCTCTTCTGATGAGTTCTTTGCCTTCATTCACCAAGTCAGAGGTCAAGTCATCGTCGGTAATGTACTGATGGAAGCCCAGGAGGTTCAAACAGCGGGAGCCCAGACTGCAAATTTATGCAAAGACACATTAATTACAAACTACAGGAAAACTAATTATAGTCCTAATGTGCAGAGAAATGAAAAGTAAATCTAAACCAATAATAAATGTTTGGTCGCAGCACAAAGGTGAGCATTTTTAGTAGGGGAAAGACAAAAAAAAAGACATACAGAAGCTTCAAATTTGAGAATAGTATATATTGTAAATCAATTACACATCACACACACACTAGAATGGCAATCACTTCCAAATGACATCAGTCATTTTTGTCAAAGACATGCTGTGAAAACCTATACTGATACAGCACGTATTGCAAAATCATATAGCCATAACTACTGTACATTTGAATGTAGTTCTTAAATTAAATAAATGTTGTTATTATTAGGGCTGTGAAATTAATCGAGTTAACTCTTGATTAATTTTAGTGCTGCATGGGCATAGATTAAAAATTTTAATCACAATTAAAATTTGCAATCACTTTACTTTGGCTGAATATGTAGGTTTGTATATATCAATGCACTCAGTGCATGCCAGGTCCTGTTTGTAAATAAGTGGTTCTCTTAAACAGTTTACCTGGATAAACAAAGGTTAACTAAAATAAATAAATAATAAAAAAATTTATGTTTTGCTGACAACTGTGACCTCAGTATCTATCTTTCATTCCTCATATAGTACTCATTCGGAATGAAAATCCTTCAATTTTTGATTTAACCTCATTATTCTGCACATAATTTAACTGACTCAAATATATTTGGAGCATTTTTTAGGTCCTGTTTTATATTCAAAAAATCATGTCTAAGCATCAATATGTTTTTTTTAAATAAAAAACATAAAAAACTAATTAATAACTCAAGTAATTTATTTTACCAATATGCAGTAGAACTGTATATTAAATTTAGGATAAATCGTGATTAATTCACAGCTACTTTGGGATTAATCAGATTAAAATATTAATCATTTGACAGCCCTAGTTATTATTGTTTAGTTGTTAGTGATTGTCAGTTTACTTATAGAACGTGGCAATGCAGAGCAGCAGCACCAGCATRGGGTAGTAGATATAGAACCCATCAGATATGACCGGCAGCAGCCGCATGGAGCCCATAATCTGGCAAAGAAACAAAACGAGAAACTGTATTGCTGTTTGGTTTTAACAAAAAGAGAAACATTTGTTTTATTATATTCTATAATGGAGTCCTCTGTTTGTCAGTATGTATTACTATTGTGTGTGAACCCACAGAGGTGTATGATGTCTGGATCCTGTCTTGGTGTGAGATGGCAGAGTCCATATGAATCAGGCCAAGGAAGTTGAGACACAAAGGAGGAGTCAGACGACAAAACAGCCTGAGTAAAAAAAAAGATATAAAGATAAAAAGAGCTTTATTTATGACCTGAAAATAATCAGAGGGCCCTGATCTGCTTCTGATTTTATCTCTTACTCTATTCACTATAAGATTATGTTTATAGTAAACTTCATGAATCCACATAACTCATTGCCACAACGCAAACCAATCATTTTGGACAAAATAATGTTAAATTTGCTCTGTATTTTAGCAYATKTTTACAATAATATTGTGAAATATTTCATGCAGTCTTAATGACAGACTTACATGCCACTGAACTGCAGGCTGTAAGCATCAGTCTGGTGATGTGGCACCAGGTGATAGTAGTTAAAAAACCTTATCCTGAACACTGTGGAGTACACGCACACACACATGAAGAGGATGCTAACAAAGCACACCATCTAGTTGGGGAAAACAACAAACAGAAAGGCAGAGAAAAGACAGGTGACCAAAKGATTTCAACACGAGAGATCGTTTRTCAAAATAAAAGGTTATCGGAAAACCAGCTTACCTCAATAACAATGTAATTGTGATGCTGTTGCGCATTCTGAACAAAGACAGCAAACAGAGAGAGGACGGGGTGCGTGCTGAAGAAGGTGCATTCAGACCAGACGACTGCTGCAGAGAGGAGAGCCAGAAGCACCGACAGCAGCCTATAGAACCCCTGTCTGAACAAACACTCCCAGTACCACTCTGAGCAGGACAAACACAGGTGAAACATTAAAACTGCAGTCATTATCATTTTTATGCAAAGAAAACTACATACAGTACTATACAATAGTACAATAATAAAAAAGACGGGGTATATCTTATGAGGTTAGAGTCTTCGTTTAAGTATTAACCAATTTTTTACAAAAAACTAAAAGAGAGAGCATTACAGTGGACTGAACTCACCAACAGTTGGAGTGTAGATGAACCTCCTGATCCAGCCGCGGGGGGCTATAGAGAAGCTTTGGGTGAAGATTCGGAGTGGGCTGCTCTGGCTTTTTGCTACATCTTCTAAATGGAAGGCCTGATCTAACAGGATGGACCACTGCACCTGAGTCTGACCGTGTCTCTGCACTGCAGAGATGACCTA
Source organism: Austrofundulus limnaeus (assembly GCF_001266775.1). Taxonomy (NCBI): domain Eukaryota; kingdom Metazoa; phylum Chordata; class Actinopteri; order Cyprinodontiformes; family Rivulidae; genus Austrofundulus; species Austrofundulus limnaeus. Next base: position 331,317 of record NW_013952667.1, read on the forward strand.
AAACAAACCCAGATACGTTTGGTCTTCCCATGTCCACATTTTGTTTTACTGTGAATGTGAAACACATTCTTACCTTTTTATGAAGCTTAATTAAGCCACTTTTAGTAGGAAGTAAAAGGTTTTCACGATGAGAGCTTTCCACGTTTCTCCCCATCTCCTCCTGATATTTGATAGGACACTGAAACAAAATGACAATCAAATGAGGGCTGATTCACTGAGTTGTTCATGAAAGAAGAAAAAGCAGGAAAAAAAATAAAGAWTGGCATGTTTTGTCAACAAATATCTTTGCGCGTTTCTCACCTTGGTCAAAATGGTGTCCACGTGTTTCCTGAAAATATGGTTGAACCTGACCGACTCATGGACATCTGCAACTTCCTAATAAATGGAGATATTTGGGTTTAAAGCAAAAACTAAAGGCCAGATAAAAMCAAAACATGGGTAACACAATCATTTGTACATGCATTCTGATTCATGTGTTTTCTTGGAAACTCTCACCTCCATGACATCTGCAAGGTTCTCCTCCGCCGCTGCCTTCTCAGTAGCCACTTTCGCTACTTTAAAGTAAGTTCTGGCCAGCAAGAAATGATGTGAAGATGAGAGCCAATAGGAACGCGGGATCTCCACCAGGCCATATCCTAACAACAGCACCAAAAGGAAGAGTCCCCAGGTGTTGGCAGCTGTGATACAGATGGTCTGGATCTCTGTCCTGTATCAGTTTTGAAAAAAGGATCAAGACAGCTTAGAAAACACAACTGCAAAGCTACACACACAGCAAGCCACAAAGAGTTTCGATCCTCCTGACATACCATCTGAGTTTCCATTTTGGGTGAGCAGCCACATAGATCAGCAGGAAGATGAAGATGAGGAGGTAGGTGCCATAATAAATAGCATTTTCTATGACAGCTGTTTTGATCTTTCCAACCCTGGAAAAAGCTCCTGACTGTGCGTAAGACTGCATGAATGGTAACAGCAGCCTGGACATTCACACAGAGAGAAGGGAGAAGTCACTATGCCACAACACAACTTCCTCTTTCACTAAAGTTTCAACGTGTTACAGCTAAAGTGAAAGTCTGACGGTCACAGTGTGTTCTTGAGTTATTAGCATGCAAGGTCCTGACCATGTGAGAAACTGGGAAGTCCAATAAACCACTCTCCAAAACACGGGCAGGACACCGTCTGGAATATAACTCCAGGGTTTTTCGCACGCCTTTGTTACGCTGCAAACAAACATACACAAAGTTCCATAAAATAGCTCACAGCAGCTTTAAATAACCAAATTATCTCTTGTACAGCATAATGTAAAAACAATAATAAATTAAGCTTGCTCCCGCATCTCGATTTGCAACATCATACTTTTAAACACAGCCATGAAGCTTTAAAGTGTATCTTACCCCCCCCCCGTGAAAAGATAACTCCGCCCCAAGGCGAAATTTGAAAAATGCATCAAAGTGGTTAGTGGAGGGGGTGTGGGTAGAGGAAGGGGGGTTAGAGAGCAGAGGTGTGGCCAGGACGAGAGAACGTGATMGGCAGCTAGCATTAGCATAATTGATGCTACATGGAGAGTGACCACAGTATCGCAGATAGTTACATCTCTGAATG
>NW_013952667.1:333259-335918 GCF_001266775.1 Austrofundulus limnaeus
GTGTGAACGTAGCCTTAGAGAGAGGCTTTTATACCAGAACACAGCCGCTGTGACGAAACCGTGGAGAAGACACGTCACCATGGAGAGCCCTTAACCAATATGCAAATTAGCCTGCAGTACCACTGCTCTACCCATATGAGCAGCAAAAACACGTTTTTAGACCAAATATTACAGATTTGAACAAATACGCACAAAAACATCAAAATTAGCACAGAAACAGTACTGTATAACAGTTTAGACACATTCTAGACAGTTATCAGCTAAAAAAAAGTTAATTTTGGGGTAAGTTACTCTTTAAATGTTTTCACAGTTTTGCTTTGGGTGTCATCATTTGGAGCGATAAAAGTATGATCATAGTCATGAACTTTTGTGGTTTGAGGTTCACTTCTTCAAGCTTACTGATAAACAAACCTCACTATTATCACAKAATTTTTATAAATACAGGATAAAACATGAAATAGTTAGTAAAAAGCCATAATCCAGATAAAATATTTAACATTATTCATTTATATGAAGTGCATATATAACGTTTAAATGTACTACTGATATGCTCAGAAAGCAACCAGTGCATCACCTTCAAATAACACACATTCTTATTCACCTTAGTGGTGAGGAATTAGCCTGATCAGTTTGTCCATCTTCAGAAAAAGCAGTCTGGTTTGAAGTATCATGAATGCACTGATTGTAAACAGTCTAAGGAAAGAGCAAAGTTATTACCATCAGATAAACACACACAGTGAAATAATACAACAAGAATAACAGTAATGAACCCACTGCTTAACCCCAGTTAGGCAGCAGTTTACAAACATTCAGAAAGTAATAAACTGGTTTCTCATACCGTGCTGACGTCAAGTGGCAAGATGAACACGATGAGGAAGCAGAGGTACCAGGACAGAAGTGTCCCCAACAAGACCATCCGCTGCTGCTTCCACAAATCCCCATAGCGGTGGAGGAGGTACAGGGCCAGGAAGAAAACAACCACCACCACTACAGACAACGCAGCAGCACTCATGGCGAGAAGTGATCAGATCTGATGTCAGGAGGTCATGATGATGGCCAGCTCAGGAGAGAAAAACATGGAGGAGCTCATTATAGCAGGATGAAGATCAACTGGACAAACCAGAGACCAGAGTAGAGTAGTTTTTTTTTTTTTCTCTGTAGGGCTCTGGGACAAACAGCCTGACCGGATCATTTGGGGTAAGGGGTTAGGAATGAGGTTAGAGCAGGGGTTCTCAAACGTTTGGGGTCTGGGGACCCCTTACAATGGTGAAAAAATCCAGAGACCCCCCCTTAATAAACCCCATGATGTTAATGCAAAAAAAAATTACTGTTATTTTAACCCCTAAATGCCATGGTAATAGTACTTTTGTTTGGTTTAGTATGTTTGTTTTWCTAGTGCATTGTTCCCCATATGCATTTTTTTGAATTAAAAACCAAATTAACAATTTCCTGAAAATTTTTGAGGACCCCCAAGACACGACACACGGACCCCTGGGGGTCCTGGGACYCTAGTTTGAGAACCTCTGTGTTAGAGAACAATAAATATTCAAACCCACAGAAAATTAATGAATGAATGCAACTATTTGTTTATTATTTTATTAAATAATGGGGGAAAATGGTACACGAACCCCATGCAAAGAAATGAGTTATACTCCAAATACCACAACATAACTGACTACTACTATGGCTGCCTTGGTGCAAGTCAATCATGTTTACAACAAAGCACTGTATGGAGTATTGGAAAAACATAATAAACACGTGTTTTGTTATATTAACAAGGACGGGGGGGGGGGGGTCTGTATGTGTTCAAAGGTCCTTCTTTTTACAGGCTACTTTCATTTTTACTGAGTCCAACTTCGGTTCGGATGACTAGCTGTTACCGTGACTCTGTGTTCAGCTAAAGTTTGACTTATAAAAACCACACTGCTAGTCTCAAACATTACAAATAGCTAGAACATTTCAAATTTAAATTGATAGAAATTGTATTTTACCACTGAAGACTTCTCTCGCAGACTGGAACTGGTTAAGCAACACTCTCCGATTTTACAGTAACATTTACTTCTGTACGCACCCGTAAAAACTACATTACGTAACAAACGTTCGCATCAACCTCAGCACGTTTTTTTCAAGCCAGGGCGCCAAGGAATTGTGGGTATTGTAGGCTTACAAAGACCGGTGTTCTGACGAGCAGCAGTTTCTCTTCTCCTAAGGAAAACTTCAGAATTCTGGATTTTTTAATTTAAAAATTGTTTATTTTTTCATCATGTCCATAATCCTCTTCTGTACCTTACAAATTTAATTATTTTTAAATAGTTTTTAAGAAAAGTAAAATATTAGACAGCTGGAAAAAAATCAAATAGGTAATAAAAGAAACTATGCAATCATAGAGCTTTTGTTGCCAACTCTGTCAAGGTCAAAATGTTTAATAAACAAAAGGAAATTAAGTAAGTAAGTAAGTAAACTTTATTTCCATAGCACCTTTCACAGACACAAACATCACAAAGTGCTTCACAGAAAGCAAAAACTAATCAAAAACAATAAAACAGATCACAGATATAAAAACAACAATTAAAACACAACAAAAAGCACTTAACTAAAAGCCTGTCTGAATAAAAATGTCTTAAGATGTTTCTTAAAAGAGTCAGTAGAATCTGAGCAG
>NW_013952667.1:336126-340062 GCF_001266775.1 Austrofundulus limnaeus
ACCATGAAGTGCTCTGAAAGTTAAAACTAAAATTTTAAAATGACCCCTCAAATGCACAGGGAGCCAGTGCAGAGAGGAGTCCTGTGGGTCTTTGTTAATAACCTCGCTGCAGCGTTCTGCACAGACTGAAGCCGAGTCAAGGAGGATTTGTTTAGACATGTAAAAAGACTGTTGCAGTAATCTGAACGAGAAGAAATAAAAGYGTGAACAACCATCTCTAGTTCCTTCTGTGACACAAAAGATCTCAGCTTTGAAATGTTCCTTAAATGATAAAAACAGTTACAAAATAAAATTTTACAATGGCTGTCAAAAGACATAGAACTATCAAAATTCTGAAGCGTCAGAGCACAAAATGAATGCAAAATAAGTGATGAGAARAATCAACTGGCAGCAGCCTTAATGACAAGAAGGGTTTGAAGACGGAAGCAAGTTGTTGCAGCCCTGAAGCATTGTGAATATTTATTCCAGCAAAGTATGACACAAAACAAAGGTAAATCAATACAAATTGTTATGAAAGAACAAATATGTTCCATAATAGCTGTGTAAAGAGCCATTCACAGCTGCGTTCCTTTTGTTTTGAAAAAGTTTACTTCATGGTCAAAATGCCTTTGAGCTAGCATGGTTCAAAGAAGCTAAAAAAAATAGAAAAAAATAGTGGGGGGGCGTGGTGCACAGACAAACAACCATCCTTAGTCCATTTCAGGTGTGAAGGAGAAGCCACGCATATGGGTCATCAGCACCCAGTGGGCCCAGAATGTTAAAGCACACTGCAGGGTGCTCCAGCAGGAAATCCATATGAGAGCACAGATCCAGGAACAGATGTTCCACCAAGTTTAGACAAAAAGTCCAGTCATCAGCTGGTCTGGGTCGACCCAGTCCGTCCATCCAAACTGACCCAAAAATGTCCAGAATTTCTGGCCAGTCCTCTGGAAAATTGTCTGTCAGAACCATGTGCTCCATGACGCTGTTAAGGTTTAATAAATCCAAATAAAGTTTCAGGAGGAATGGTCCATCTCTGTGTTTATATTGTCCTTTTGACACCACATCAATCCTCTGTGTTTCTCTGCTGATTTACGTTTGTCTTCTTGCAGATTTGCAAGGCTGATTGTCCTGATCCGAACAGTTCAGCCCAGATAAAACCCATTGACAGGTGCTTAGTGAAGCCATCTGTCACCATGCAGTCTTATTCAATTGCCTCAGATAGACTCAAGAAACTAGGTCCATGACCACAGTCCACAGAATATGTTCTTGTGTTCTAACTAAGAAAATCCTTACTGAAGCCAAATAAAGTCACTTAAATTGTTTCATTTTGTAAGATATCATCATAGAAACAACTACATTTTCTTTTGGTGTATTGCATAGAAAAATTTAACAGGTTCTGTTTTTTCAGGTGAAAAATAATCAATTTTTATTAGTTTGAAGTCAGATAAATTGTGAAAATAATGACAATAAATGTAATTTTATCCAGTGCATTTTTTTTTACCAGCAGGGGGAGACAGTGATTTTGTTTTTAATCTACATTTTACATAGGTTATCAAGAAGTCTGACAGGTGGCATCAGTGATAATTTGTATTTTGTATATCCACAACTGCAAATACTGAAAAAACTGCACATGTTTTTCTGTCAAAGGAAGTTACGCATTTATAAATATTAGAATGGTTTTCATGACATCATCTTTTTTCTTTATTCATTCATTACACAATCTAATACTCATTCACTAGAAGAAAAAAAATGGGGTCCTGCACAAGTTAAACAAATGGCCAGTTTGTTTTTTAAGTCAGTTTGAACAAATCAAAAATGAGCTTTAGTCATATCAGATGCTCAGTTCTTTCTTTGTGCAGTTGTCTTCACTTGTAATTGTTACTTGATTGCATAGGGCTGGGCTTTATCAGACAGTTGTTTACTATAAAAAAGGCTATCTTGTTAAAATCATTCAGAACCTCAAATCAAATTTTTTGGACACTCCCCTCGGCTCCACTGGGTTCAAGTCACTGGGAGAAACCTCAAACTTTGAACACAAGCTCGAGGCTTTCACATATGATATGAAATGTACCCTCTGTGTAAAAGTAACAGCAACTAATCAATGTCATCATGTTTTTGGCTGTTTTATGGTTGGAACGTGTCACATTACTGCCACTCTTCTGAGGGAGCCCTTTACCAAACCCCAGCAGAAGATGGGGCGAGAGCAACTGTTGTAGACAGGACACCCACCGTCTTACAGACATGAACAGCTGTACACTTGTCCCACAAACTTTATTTTTGGTTGTCACTTGCTTCTCCTTCTGATGATCGATAACAACGTGACATTTTTCTTATTTTATCATATGACAAATTGCCATAAAGTTAAAAAAGCACGATATTAACATAACTTTTCCCTATTTTGTCACATGATCACAAAACAAATTAACTATTTATTTTAAGCCCAAACTTTAGTTTAACATTTCACTTACAAAACGACAGATGTATTTGCTCGTTTGCTAATCTTACTTGTTTTACAAAATAAGAATTCCATAAGTTTTACAGGCAGGTGAAGTTTGCTTTCTGCTTTTGGGTGTGCCCGTTTACTGGCTGTTTTGTTGTTGATTGACTTCCCCCCTTGTCTTCCAATTTGAGCATCTCCTTTCCTACCCCTCCTCACCATCATTTCCACGATCCCCCCTCTCTGTATCCAGACGATGAGCCACTGGGACTGCGTCCAGCGTGGCCTCATTCAGATCAGTGAGAAACTGTGTGTGAACGACTTCGTCTCCCATCGTGCTCATAAAGCAGCTACGAGGGCGCTGAGACCTCTGGGTTTGAAGTCTGCAACATTTGATCCATGGGAAACCGTTGAGCACAATGATGCTGGGGAACAATGTGGCCCCAGTTCTGTGTGTCCCCAGGGGGGCCACTGCAGACTGCAGATCTTATGACCTGTCCTGGATACATCTCTCCACTGGGAGTAGACCACTCCCTTCTGAAACCAGGGGCTTGGTACAGTAACTAGAAGTAGGTAGAGTTACACTCATTAACTGATGCATGGGGCTGTGTGGGCATTGCAAGTGCGTGCTTATGAGTGTGTATTTGTGTGTTGTTACTTTGTGTCATATAGTCAGCAATGTTATGGTTGATGCCATAATTCCTTCACTGAGCAAGTTTCTTCAAAAACCTGCAAATTATTTTTGAATTTAATTTAGAGTCATAAAAATGACTATTTTCTCTTTGTGATAAATACAAACTTTTTTTATTTGTTCTGTTAATATTTAGTTCATCTGTTTTTGTCAGTACATGTAACAAAAAAAAAAAACTAAGTGAATCAACAGATTGTTATTTCTGGACTTAACATAAAACCTTTTTGTTCCACATTCCGCATGTAATCAGTTTAACTTAAGTGAGACCAGACTTTTAATTCCTTGAAGCTCTGCAGGTCTTGTACAGTGCAGGTTGGTTCACAGCAGGCTTGGGCAGAGAGACAAGATGAGGATGTAAATAAATAAAAAATGCTATATCTTTTAAATCAAATTGTGCTTTTTAAGTAATTAATCATGGACAGTGTCTGTAATCTACAATTCACCTTTGTAGGAATGTTTCTCAGATTTTTAAATAAACGGCGTTTGACCAAAGAAGCTTCACTGCTGAGAAAGAAAGTGTGATTGGACAGAAGAGTTGTTACCTTTGGACACACCCTGATGTTTCTCTGCTGACAGCATGTCTGAAGATAAGATAAACTACTGAACTAGACTAAGTTAACCTAAGAGAGACTAAACTAAACAGAACAAGAAAAAAACTAACTTACTAAATTGTTTAATTGGTATTTGAGTTACTCTTTAAGAGGTTGAATTTTTAGTTTTGTTTTATTATTTGTTTTATTATTGTTTGAAATTATTAAATATTTTTTGTAAATAGGAGCAGATACCATAAGAATTTTTTCTTCTGCTGATGCCTTTCATTTTATTT
>NW_013952667.1:340228-368618 GCF_001266775.1 Austrofundulus limnaeus
TATTTAGACAGACTGAAGACTAATTAAATTCTTTCCATGTATATTATAATAAAATTGACAGAGTCCATCCATCCACTTTCTGTGCCCCCAATCCTGTCCAGGTTTTCAGGGAGCTGGTGTACACCCTGGACATTTCACCAGTCAGGGCCAGCACAGGAACATATAACCATGTGTACACACCTGAGGTCATTTTATAATCATCAGATTTGCTTAACAAGCAATACAACATCATGTAAAATACTCCATTTCCCACTTAGAAGAGTTTTTCTTTAGTGTTTTCSTATTGTCCCTGTACTGTACTGGCCACTGTTTTGGGTTTGTGGGAGGAAATAAGAGTATCCAGAAAAAAAGCACATTTCCACAAGGAGAACATGCAGTACCCACACAGAGAGGCCCCAGCGGAGATTTGAAGCCAGGATTGTCTTGCTGTGAGGCAACAGCACCAACCACTGTTTCACCAGACCACCCAGCAAAACTTTATGCATATTACAGTATTTGTTATACAGACAGTGTATATATATCTCCATTGTTCAGGAATTATTCTAATAGTATTACCGCAGTACTTGGTTTGCATTTAATTGAAATACAAAAACCTTAAAAAACAAAACAAACAAACAAAAAAAAAAAAAGGATAACTGGCCTGTAAGCATGAAACATGTTACCACTGAACAGGCCATAATGGATGAACTGTACAAAAAGTTAAACACGTTAGCATTCCTTCCACAAAGTTAGAGTTTAGTAACATGAAGTTGTAACAAAGTAGCTCAACATATACGGTCCTATACATTGATGAAATATAATAACAGAGTCTTTTTCAAAATAACTGTTAGACCACCATTGTTTTACTTTACTTGTGTGTCTTTCTATCCCAACAAACGTCATAACAGCAATGATAAAGTGAGAACATTAGCACCAGCAAGATAACCACAAACAATGCATTCTGCGCATCATGTGACCCAAGTATTGGACGAGGCTGTTTAATGTTTCTGGAACCCATCATTGACAGAGAAAGATAATTTCCCYGGCATTTAAAGACATTTTTTGGGTTTTGGTAAAGAAGCCTCAGAGGAAAACATAATTTCTTCATCTATTTACATTTATATTGCTCCTACTTTATAGTTTCAGAGAGTAAATACTTGAGCTGATCTGTGCATGTGCTGACAACATAGCTTGGGGTCAAGCTTTGAAGGCTGTCTGGCTGTTAACTATTTGCTAACCTCAGCATACTGCCAGATCAGGACCACCACTGAGTGTTTGACACACAATTGGCAGCTCAAAGTTCCACGTCCCTTCCATCATGGATCCTGCATCCTGTATTGATCCTGATATCTTAAAAGCAATAAAGCATTCTGGGGCATTTTTTTGAAAGAGTCAAGCATTCACAAGTCTGACTACATTTGCATTTGCTGTGGTGGAATTACTGTATGCATGTTGTAGTGTTTCAGTCAGAATGGGTTGAGCAACTCGTCTGAAGTCAAATTACTGATAGACTCTTTGATTTAGTAATCAGTTTGGATGTTTTGCAGCGGGTTCTGTTGAAAAGTTATGAACAAGTAAAATTATACCTTTGGTAGTGGGGAGCACCCCAACGACTATACTGCAATTCTACAGCAGTAAGTGTAATGCAAGCACATTTCTGCCTTCTTACACTTTTCATTTACGTTTGTTCCAGTTGTAGGTATCTCAACAACAGTCWGTAGGACCGCCCTACAGGCCTGGATTAGACGTCAACACTCAATCCGCTGGAAGGATCTGATGGACTGTAGACAGGCATGCCCCAAATCATAGATTTGGGAAAGCTCTCATCTCCCTGACAAAGAAAACTCTAAGTACACTGGTTGGAGTCCTAACTGGGCACAGTCTGCTCAATTGACACAAAATGGTGATGAGACTCCATGACAATGGTCTGGGAAAAAAAATCTTGGGGACCATTTTATGGATCCTGAGAAGCTCAGAACACTATTTCTAACCTCATGACCTTCATCCGAGGTTTGAATAAAGACCGATGTCATTGTAAGTGGGACCACTTACGAGGCCCCCACTCATATGGGATTTTATCCATCACCAAACACCATAACCATACCTTTTGTTGATTTAAAAAAGTGAGCTTTTGTCTCTTTATTTTATCAAGATTATGAGCTTTAATCTTGTGAGCATTTGTCTGTACACCATCACTTTACCTGTATAACCTATGGTGCTCACTTTGGTCATTTTTTAAAAAGCATCTTCAATAGGTTAATGTTCCATCAGTCAAGGAACAAAACCAATTTTGTTGTGAAATTCTGATAATATTAAATAAAAATAATAATAAAAAACTCTTAATGCTACAGTTTTAGGCATTTCATAAGTGGGTGTTGAGGCTCATCAGCCAGAACAACTGAAGAGGTCCAACATCCTCAGAGCGATAAGGCTCATGTGGAAGAAGAAATAGCTGTTTGCTACCTAAATTAGACGGTTGTAGGTATTTTCATACATAAATATATGTGAGGCCACAAACTTCAGAATAAGTGCTGTCAAGTGAAATAACAGAAATACTGTCTTTGCATCATAGTCTCTAGAAATTGTTCCAGCAAACCATAGGCTACTTTAGACCTAAGTAGTTTCAGGTTTGGGGTGATGTGATCAAAAACACATGTTCTCAGATGACCTGCTGGCAAATGAAACTCGTAAACAGTCATGCACATTGTCGGCGCTAATACTCAAACAGAACCTGATCAAGGTTTTCATCTGACCACAGAAAAACTGAAGGTTGGCAGCAAACATGTGCGTCACTGCAGGGGGATTGCATCACAATTTAAAACATCACTGCTGGATTTAAATTTGAATACCTCAAACCATACAATAATGTGCTAACCTTTTTATTATTATTTCATATTTCAATCTATTCAAACTATCCGAAGGAGACTATGTGGGAAGAAGGAAACTTTTTCAGTAGTTTGAGTGAACTCTGTTACATTTTCACTAGTTTGAAACATTGTCAAATACATCCTTGATTCCCAGAAATACGATGATAAAACAAACTCAGTGTCACATTAACTATGAGACGCAGTGTGCAGGCGAGAGTATCTGTGGGTTAAAATCCGAGGTTTCTTTTAGTATTTGTGTCATAAATTAGATTCCCCATGCTGTGACTGAGACAGTGTGCTCTCAGGTCTGCCTCTTTTAGTTTTAGACTCATTTACAAATGTCTTCTGAAAAAGTCACCACGTGCCAAAGTGTGGCTTGYTGAATTTCGCTGCCAAAACAAATTCCAGGTGATTATGTCCCAACAGCTGTGGCTCCTGTGGCAAAGTCAAGCAGCTGTGTAGCTAAAAACTATCACGTCTTTAGTCAGCTTCCTCAAAAAAATTGTGTTATAAAATGCTGTGAATGTTGCTTTCATGGCAGAAGTTTAGAACTAGTTGCATCACTTTCCATTGGCAAATATTTACCTTCTCAGTTTAGTTTAACCAACTAAATTCTCCACAGGATGATTTTTTTAGAAGCAAGGACAGCTGAGTGGCTTTTATATGGTGCAGATATAAAAAATGTGGCAAAGAAGAGCAAATACAGTGTGATTTAGTTGTATTTGTTGGAGATGTGCCAAAAAAAATGGATGTCGCTTTCCTATTTCTAAATGATGGGACTTGTTTTTGTGTGTTGACTTTTTGTCTATAGGATTCTCCGGTTAGACTTACTGTATGGAGCATGACAAAAAAAAAAAAGGGGGGGGGGGGGGKGRCGGAGAGGGACAGAAGAAAACAACAAGGTTCTTTATCTTTCTGCTGCTTGAAAAGCTTATTTCTCTTCAAGTCACACAAGTCTGAAAAGCAGCCCCTCCTCTACCTTATTTTACTTATTTTGGCCCCCTGCCTTCACTTCCCCACAAACTCACATTGAATGACATTCTTTTTTTTTTTTCTACCACAAGGGCCGCCTCTGATTTCTTACTGGTTCTTCAATTCCCTCCTTTCTTTTCTCCTCCCCTCTTCTTTTTTTTCCTCTCTTCTCTTCATTGCTGGTTGATCACAGCAGTCAGCTCAGAACCAAAGAGCCCCTCGTCCCCTACCAAGCTTTAAACCTGAACTTTCCCCTTTAAAAACCCGAGATCACCCCAGAGGACGTTATTGCTCAAGACTAAAAGGTACAGCAGAAAATACTATCTTTTCCTATTTGATGTGTTTGGAGATGCACTGAACCACCTCATGAGAAGCGCAGTTTGTGTGTGAGACCTGAWCTGTCAGCTGAATGTGTGAACTCAAAAAGTGTACACGTGTGTTTTACTGTCGTCAGCAGTAGTTTTCGGTGCAAGTGAAACACGTGTGATCCGAGCTCAGAATCTCACTAAGCTGGATCATTTGTGTTGGTGATGCCTTTAATCATTGTACATGTGGGGAATCTCACAGATTGCAAAAAGAAAATAACCTTGTTTTTTAGATTCTAACACTGATTTTAGCTTTTCTAACGATATTTATTTCTCACACAGGCAGCTTTAACCAAAAGGAGGTGTGCCAGAGAGAACCAGCATTTGTACCTGTTTTTGTTCCAGTCCAGTGGACGACTAGTTTCCCAACACCTGAAAGGTCTAGCCACAGCTATGACACAAAGCAACGGGGAAAACCCTCAGAGGAACCAGAGTGGTCTTCACCAGATCCGAGCTGGCATCCAGAACCGATCTCTAAAGGCCAAGAAGAGAGTGGAGGACATCACAAAGAATGACATAAAGAGATTCTTCTTCAAAAAYGCTTTCGTCATTCTAACCGTAACTGCTGTCATTACAGGTTAGTAACGTTGTGTGGTGGAAATGTTTTCGCCGTTCGGTTGAACTTGGTTAAAACCCATGAATGGTCGTGTCAGTGAGCTTTGTGGCAGGATGGAAGACAGAAACAACTGGAGTCAAAGTCACCGGGTGAGAGAACAGGGGGAGTTCTGATGGCAAAAGCAGACTGGTCTTTGCTCACCCCTGAGGCTGAACCTGTTGCCTTTAACCTCTGCATTCTACCTTCAGGCGGTGGGCCAGACCCAACCAAAGCATGAACAAATGCCCTGCTAAAAATACACTATGTCATAGTGCATTCGTTTGATGGACTGTAACATTTAGGTTATTTCTCAGGTCAGGCTGCAGGGTCAGTCACCTCAGCCTGCCTAGTGTTGGACTGGCAGGACAGACTTCAAGAACAAATTTAAAAATAGCTTCATGGTCACAACCAACCTAAAGCATCAGTGGGATTTATGTCAAAACYTATATGATATTTTTCTATTTTTTATCAGCTCTGGATGACCACCCCTGAGCCTTATCAGTGTTGCTCATCTTTGCTTCCACATCTGCTRCAGGTATAATCCTGGGTTTCGCCGTGCGTCCGTATAAATTGTCTTATCGTGAAGTGAAATACTTCTCCTTCCCTGGAGAGCTGCTGATGAGAATGCTCCAGATGCTGGTGCTGCCGCTGCTGGTCTCCAGTCTCATTACAGGTATGGACCGGACGCCATGACAGTTATTTTATTTATATATATTTGCTAGGCTTAAATGAACAAATTTCAATATGACTTAAAGGTGCAAGCTTTTTACTAATGATTTGTTATCTGCATCAGTAGGTGCATCGCAAAGTTCAGAACTGTGACAAATTTGTAGGCAAACAAACCTATTACATCAACCACAAGTTTCAAAATCATTGCAGTAAATGACTTGTTTGTCTTCATCTAAGTCKAAATTAAAATCACCCCATATATCGAAATGCTTTGACCCTGTTTTGTATGACAGYTTAGACACAAAGCTGCACTTCTTTCCTCCATCCATTATCACCGATCATTTCTCCCCCTCACAGACAGCTGCCTGACTCCTCAGCATGACTCCAGCTCACTTCTCATTCTGTAGTCCTTGTAGAAATAAAAACAACTCACACAAAAAGACATGAAAGCTCTGCTCCGGTGTTTTCTAACGCCCTAAGGCTCTTTTTACGTTATTTGACTGGATCAATGTCAGGCGCTGCGCCTGTGTTTTCTTTGTGAAAGAACAACACAGATTAAGTTGTTTGGCACCCAGTGGCTCCACTGACCAGCKTGTGTCTCGTGAGCCAGTTGTTTGCTCAGCCGATGCTGTTTGTTACTTTCAGGCCTGTTGGGGGACAGGTTTAGGGTGAACTCATAAGTATGACTTGCAGCTCAGCTCTGAATCATATACCTCACCTCRGTAATGCTGATCTGACAACAACACTGTTTGTTTTTTGAGTTACACTATTTTTGTTMTTTTCTGTACATTTCAGACACATAGATCGTGATCATTTGTTTAATAAKCCTGACTGCGAAGACTGACAGGGAAACAAGCCGGTCTCCTGAAGGGACGGATAAGACTTGTTGTCTGACAATGGTCTGCTTTGTGCCATAGCCGGGAATAACATCAGTGTTCTCTGACATCATGTCACATGACCATAGCTTCAGGCATGACGAAATCAAAAAAGAGTCAGAATAACTATTTCAGTACTCATTTCAGCTGGATTGTGTTGTCAAACACCAAATCCAAATTTAGCATTTCTGTCTTTTGGGTGCTGAACAAACTGCTTTAACTATAAAAACTGTGATCATCTGCAATAAATAAACCTTCATTTTTTTTTTTTTTTGTAAGAAGGTTTTTCAATCAGGACATTTTTCACACCTATCACAACTCAAATGTCAGARAATAAAACCATTGTTATTAATGGTAATTTAATAAGAAATGTTCTGAAGTGTTAATTTGAGGTTTTTGGTCACAGTTTCAAAATTGTAAATACAACTAGACATGGGTTTTTACGATGTAAAAACAAGTGTGCRTTGCCACGTTGCATGTCATTGCAGCATGGCTTKACCTGCARCATTGGACTTACAAAATGAAATGGGACCAAGTTCAAATGTGTTTTCTATACCAGCTTGTGCCTGTCACATGAGCAGGTGTTTGTAATTAAGGTAATTGAGTGACAATATGAAGTTGGAAGAGATTTTTTGTTAAAGTTGCATTAGCCAGGTTTTGAACCCTGATCTTCCACATGAAAGTCCATGACATATAGACCATTAGACCATTAGAGCTCTGGCAGAGTGTGGCGCCAGGGGTTGGTTTGTATGTGTGCAGAAAGAGGCCACATTGCCAATGCAATTATTGACACTATACTGCATAATATGACAACAATAGAGCAGTATTAAGACAAATTTATTGTGAAACACGAAAGTACAATCATATTAGTAGTGTAAACACTGAACCATTGAGGTAAAATATTAAAAAACTATTGTGCAGTTCCAWGTTGAGTACAGCTGGGGGCAGTATTGGACCATTACAAGGCCCCATTTACTCYCCATTACATGAATTTGGACTAAAGTTTAAACATTAATATTTCAAAAACTACAAGTTGTGCAGGTACCAAAAGGCATAGCAATCATTTGGCATAGGACCTTTACAGATAGAAATTACAATAGCATATATAATAACTGTAAACACTGAACTCCTGAGTTGAAATATTAAACTATGGTGCAGTAGCAAGTTGAGTACAGCATGGGGCAGTATTGGACCAATACAAGGCTCAATTGACTGTCATTATAATTCATTAAACATTAATATTTCATAAACTATCAGTTTTACAGGCACCAAAAGGCATAGCAATCATTTGGCACAGGAGCTTTACAGATATAAATTGCAATGGCAGCTCTAGGACAAAGTATGCAGGAGGAGAAGCATGACAAAGTTGAGATGACTTGGATGGGAAATGAATCCCAATAGTGTGCATTGTATTGGCAATGCACACTGATAATAATAATATTAAAGAGAAACAGGAAAATAATGGTGYGCATTGCATTGGCAATGCACACTGATTAAAGTCAGTATTCTGTAAGTTATTATCAGTTTTATTAGCTGCTTTTTAAATTGATGATGATGATGATGATGATGATGATGATGATGATGATGATGATGATGATGAAGAAGATGAAAGCCTTTATTGTCATTGTTTGCACAATGAAATTACATTTAAGAACACCCATTCACGAAGACACACATGACAAAAACATGGGGYAACAGGTGTTCAGGTCATGCAGCAACCAGTTGGGGTYGCACTACCTTTGAAAAGCTTGGAATACACACAATAGGAAAATGAGTTAAAAAGTTATGTTATTGCTCTGTTGTGACTAGTCTGTCCTGAAATGCAACATAACATAAAAATACCAATTTTATTTTTAACATTGCAAGCTATTTATATTTTTATGTTCATTCATATAATTTAAATGAATGGGGGACATATGCTAAATATATTTCAGTATAAAAAAATTTTTTTCACTAAACCAAATCATTTTATTCTGTGTTTTTCTTCGTTCTTTCTGGTATTAACATTTATACTCAGAACACATGTTGGAAAACAACTAGATATTTTAAAAAGCAAACAAGAAATTCAAAAATGTGTCACTAAAATTAAAACTATGATTATTAAAAATTGTGTTGAACAACATTGGGGAAAAAGTTATTTTTAACTATTTACATGTTTGTTTATTTTTGCCACATTTTTGCTTTATTTATGCAAATTTAGATTTTTTTCTAAAGCCACTGAAGTTGGTAATCTGGTTATCTTCTCTGTGTAGGTTAGATTTATTAAAGTAAATCAGGGTGCAGCAGTTTTATTCTAACTCTAAGAAACATTTTACATGCAGAAAATGCACGCACTAGAGTTTCT
Source organism: Austrofundulus limnaeus (assembly GCF_001266775.1). Classification (NCBI taxonomy): domain Eukaryota; kingdom Metazoa; phylum Chordata; class Actinopteri; order Cyprinodontiformes; family Rivulidae; genus Austrofundulus; species Austrofundulus limnaeus. Next base: position 348,895 of record NW_013952667.1, read on the forward strand.
GCAAAAATGTGGCAAAATAACACGATTCAGAGACTGAAAGATTCTTCTGTATGAAGCGAGTTGTTCCATGCGAGGACTTGCCTCTTCGCTGGTCTAAAAGTGAATTTAAAATCAGGGGCCCTGTGAGGTTTGAGCTGAATTATAAGACCTGTAAAGTAAAACATGAAGGGAGCTTTAGGATGAATGAAGTGGAAAACTATGAATAAAAGCATTAGAGAAAAATGACACGTGTTTTACTGATGAAATTAAAAAAAAGAAAAGTCTACAACCAGTTACACAATAACTTTCTGATCTTATAAAGTTTTAAACACAGACAACTTGCAACTATAAGCACATTAAGCCTTCAGGCTTTACATTGTGAAGGAAATGTACTAAAAAGAAGAAAACGAGCTTGTAGGGCTCAAGCTCTTRTAAGAATACATTCTTACATCATCAGTGGATGGCAAATAGTTTCTGGAAAGCCCTCTCACAGTCGCCACGTCCTGTGTTTCACTCGTCTGAGTGACTTTTGGGTTTGATGAACGTCCCCTTAAATTACAAAAGAAGTCATTCTACTCGTGCTCCTTCAATCTCGGTTCTTTTGAAATGATTGAATTGGTAAGGCCGCGTCTGTTGCTGCCCTGACAACACGCTGGGGATCATTGTGAGTACATGTAGGACTGACTAAGTCAACAGGTTTTCCCAGGCCTGTCAGGTGGGGCGGGTGGGGTTGAGGGGGAAAGGAGTGGAATAATGAAAGAGAACTGTGGCAATAAGACCAGCRTGTTGGATAAAGAGAGGAGGGAGGTGAGATTTGGATATAACGATGGAAGACGAGGGTGAGAAACAAGAGAAGGCGATGGAGGGAAAGGAAAAAAGAGGAGGTGAAAAAAAAATTGAGGGAGGTTCCAAACAAGAGTGTCCTGGACATGTTGAGACAATGTCAAGGCAAGAAATACACCCATACCCAGACACATTTCCTCTTTGATACTCATGATAATAATCCATTCGCTAACCCACCTCATTAACCTTTATTCCAAATAGCCCCCCCCCCCCAACACCCCTGCCTTCCTTTAAACTCAAAAACCAAGCTGTGACCCTTGAACCACCCTCTATGTATCAAAGTGTTTCTCGCATAAATTGCCACAGATGCACATACTTTGGTATTAAAGTGCTACATCTCAAAGAAGCACATAAATCTCAGCAACACAAAACTTGCAAAGAGAAAAAAGACACAATAGGAGCTGACGCTGAAAATGCAAAACCACATGGTTTTCAAAGCAGCTCTTCTTATGACTTTTTCCTCCTAGCTTTGTCCCTATAGAGTGGAATATGTCCAACAATTTTTTGATGGTTTTTACAGCCGACCTGTCAAAAAAGTTTCCCGTGTAACAGAAACACGCAAAAAAATAAATGAATTGATTAATTTAAAAAAAGCTAATCACAGACAGCAACATCAGATGCTTCTTTTGACACCTGAACACACTTTACATATATTACATTACAATCTGGAGTCAATTTTAAARCTGTATTTGAACCAGTTATTATAAACTCAACACTGTTTGTTACAATCTATTAACACACCGAGGAACATTCAGCACTGTTCAGATACAGAAGTAGAAGCCGTGCTTTAACTTAAGCACAACATTTTTATTCAAGAACCATATTCTTTTTATTTTATTCTTGTAGCTTCATGTGAATGTGCAATAGGAAGGCAGATTTTTACAATTTTTTTTTCCCCAGGTGTTGTGAAGAAGGTGTTGTTTTTCCTCCACTAAAGGTCACCGTCAGATTGGGTTTCTCGTGACTCTTTGTTATCACAGATAGTGATATTCAGATAATCCAGATGGGTGTATTCCACAGATAATTGCTGCAACTTTTTCCCAGGCAAATTCTATGCACAATGGAACTGAAGTTACCGGCATATTAATTCAACTTTCATGGGATGGACATCCAAAGGAAATTAGGAAAATTTCCCATAAATATAAAAAGAACATCAACAGAAACCTACTTCACATTTTTGATACATAAATTCTGTCTTTGGACTCCTCGGGCAAATTCAGCATTTTTTGTTTTTCTGTTTGAAATCAGAAAAGCATTTTAGTGACAGCCAGTTGCTATAAATCAGGGGTGTCAAACTCATTTTCACCGAGGGCCACATGAGAGTTRTGGTGGCTTTCGAAGGGCCACTTGTAATGAACTTTGATGTTTCATGTTTAACTTTGACTAAACAGTGTTTTAAAACGTCCTCTTTTAAACACTGATAAGAACYAAGTGTGACTGACTAAATCTGAAATAAATAGAGAAATATTATTAAAAGTAAAGGCAGATTGAGTTTATGGTTGATGCTGACTTTAAAGCAGCTTATTTTCAGACATTAGTACTGTGCTATCCAACTAAATTGCTCAGTTACTCCAAGCCAACAGCTCAGGGACAGGAATTCTTTTAATTTATTTTATTTCATTTATTTTTATTAAATTAATTTTGTTGCATTTAACCATAAATTTAAAGTGTATATATGTATATATTATATATATATATATGTGTGTGTGTGTGTGTGTGTATATATATATATATAGTATATACACCCCCCTCCCCCGGCGGGCCACACGGGAGTCACCGCGGGCCAAATGTGGCCCACAGGCCTTGTGTTTGACACATGTGCTATAATTCAAAAGTAGGATACATCTACATACAAGATATAATGAGTGAAATAAAATGTAAACAATTACTTCAACTTGCAAAATAACTCATGAACCTCTGGATTTACTGGATGTACCAATACAGCTGTTTAACTCTGAAAGTCAACCTAACTCAAAGGGGCCATCAGAGGCAACTGAACTTAGAAAACAGACCAAAAAAATCATATTTACCCTATTTATACTAATATGGTTTTAATTAATTATTTTCTCCAGGTATTGCTGCTCTGGATAGCCGTGCCTCTGGTAAAATGGGAATGAGGGCAGTGATCTACTACACCACCACAACCGTCATTGCTGTCTTCATTGGTATTGTCATGGTGCTCATTATTCACCCCGGGAAGGGATCAAAGCAAGAGTTCACCAAGAATCAGCAGATAGAGCAGGTCAACGCTGCTGATGCCTTTCTGGATCTTATCAGGTACCTATGTTAATGCTAGAAGTGGCACGAGTGGACTCCAGTGCACCGAGYCTGTCAACAACATTTCCATTTAACATTCTCCCTGGATTTCCTCAATTGACACTGATCACTCAGATGGAGGTGTTCAAAGTAGGAAAATGTRAAAAAAAAATACATCTTCAGAATGCAAATCTGGCAAAACAAAAAAATACTATTAAGTAAGTATTTAACTAGCCTTATTTTATTGTTTTCCAGAAACATGTTTCCTCCTAACATTGTGGAGGCTTGCACCAAACAGGTATTTTCCCAATGCATCTTTTTTTACATAGTTATGTGAGCTTTTTTACCACCAGCACCTTATGGCGATAAAAACCTCTGCAATGTGGGTTTTCTGTTCCTTTTCACCATTTTTATTCTAACAACCCATACTGATACTGGATCTCCAAAGTAACAAACTATTTAATATTAACATATTACTCAAACCATCGTATTTAGAGCTTAATCCAAAAAATGTAAAAAATTTTTTTAAAAAAACTTGTAAAATTTCTTTAACGGTTTTCGGAAATGACATTTCAAAGGATACTTGTTGACAAAAAAACGTTGAATTATATGATTGAATTAACACTTAATATGTTTTACTAAACCAAGAATGATCTGTTATTTTCTTTCTTGTGGAAATCAAGTTCAAGACGCAGTATGCCAAAAGAATAATCCACGTGACAGTCACGGTGAATGACACCATATTACTGCAGAACGGCACTCAGCAAATAGCCGAGGAGGAGATGATCCCGGTGCCGGGGGCAGTAAATGGAATCAATGCACTGGGTTTGGTGGTGTTCTCCATCTGCTTCGGTCTGATCATCGGCAACATGAGGGAACAAGGAAAACCCCTCCGAGACTTCTTTGACTGCCTTAATGAAGCCATCATGAGACTTGTTGCCATAATAATGTGGTAAGTGTTAAAGCTCCTAAATGACTGGAAAGACAACAAAACATTAAATGCTTGCACTGCAATTTTATTTTAAAACCTGTCCATCCTCAGGTATGCCCCCATTGGTATCTTGTTTCTGATTGCTGGTAAGATTGTGGAAATGGATGACATCTCAGCTATGGGAGGTCAGCTGGGAATGTATACAGTGACGGTTATTTGCGGCCTGCTCATCCACGCCATTATAGTCCTGCCAACGCTTTACTTCGTCATCACTAGGAAGAACCCTTTCCTATTCATTGGAGGGCTGCTGCAGGCGCTCGTAACTGCCCTCGGAACATCTTCTAGGTAGGTGGTTGGACTGAGCACCTAAATATTACACATGCAAAGCCTCCATGTTCATAGAAAATGTTCTCCTATTGCCTTCACAGCTCTGCCACATTGCCCATCACTTTTAAATGTCTGGAGGAGAACAACAACKTGGACAAGCGTGTGACCCGTTTCGTGCTTCCTGTTGGTGCCACCATAAACATGGACGGCACCGCTTTATATGAAGCCYTGGCAGCCATCTTTATTGCCCAGGTCAATGATTATGACCTTAACTTTGGACAGATTCTCACCATCAGGTATTGCAATGCTTGGATTATGTTTACTCTAAAACAGCTTTTTTTACGACATTCATCTCACAATCGTTCCACAGGATCCCACTTCAAAATGTTGAAACTATTCTTTAAATTTTTTGATGTCCAGAAAAGAATTTTTATTATTATTGTAAGTTTTGACCAAAGTGAAACACAAGGACAACTAGTTCTGGAGCTAACAGAAAAAAAAAATTGAAGTGACCCTCCTTAGTGCTATTATCAAGAAACCTGTTGCACATCTGCACTTTTGCACACACTCTAAACCAGGGCTGTTCAACTGGCGGCCCGCGGGCCACATCCGGCCCGCAAGTGACCAAAGTTCGGCCCTCCAATTGATTTATTCATCTCTTAAGCCCGACCCCCGGTTTTCTACTTTAATTACTTTAGGTTCTTTTAGTTAAACATAGACATATTTGGTATCTACAGAAACGTCAGAATCTTGGCTACAAGGTGGGAAAAACCATTTCTATAAACACTCAAGACAGTTAAAACTACAAGCAGTTGAAAATAAAATGATGAAAGTGAAAACAAAATTGGTTTAAAAAATTGGCAAGTCAGAGATGTTAAAATGATATTTGCGTCAACTAAGAGGCAAAATGTGTTCTTTTTGTTTTGGATCATGTTTAACTATCACTTTTAATAGGGATCTGTATGTTGTATTCATGRTTAAATGCAGCAAAATAAACAGGTTCAAAGGTAACAGATCTTTGTAATACTTGGTTTATTTACATAATAACTTTAATTGCTGTTATTATTTACATAATAACTTTAATTGCTGGATGTTCGGCCCCTCAGCTGTTGACCTGCAGTAACTGTGGCCCCGGAGCAATTTAGTTGAATAGCCCTGCTCTAAACACTGATAGTGTTGTTCCCTTTTTGATGTTATTATCTCTAGTTTGGTCTCTTTTTTTTCCAGGCATGGTCTTTTTATCCTTTACCCCTTATTACTTTCTTTAGTATCCTTTAAGTCGGGTTTTTTTTTCGTCTTGTTGTCTCTTGGCATTCACTGTGGACAGAAAAGTAAGAATTTCATTGCTCAGGGAAACATGTTTCATCTGTGTATATGACAATAAACACTTTGAATCTCGAACCTTTGAAGAAACGCTCCAAATAGTGCTGGGACGTGTTCAAATAGACTCTTCTCTTCTCAGTATTACAGCCACAGCAGCCAGTATTGGAGCAGCTGGAATCCCTCAAGCTGGACTTGTCACCATGGTCATAGTACTAACATCTGTAGGGCTTCCCACTGATGACATCACCCTGATCATTGCTGTTGATTGGTTCCTGTAAGTWTCCATAAAATGGAGGGACCTCACTTTATCATGTAAAATTATTGCAAAACACAATCACTTTTGCCCTTCAGCAACATGTCTTAGAACTGTTGAGCAGATCTTCCAGAAGGAATCTTGTTGTTCTAGATTTACTGTAAAATTTGTCTTCGAGTGTTTAAACTCTTATTTATCGACCTTTTTTTCTGTTCAGAGTTTACAAAGAGTGAGAAACATTGTTGTGTCTTGTTAGTTCATGTTGTTTTCTGTCTCCTCTCCCTGTTCTCAGGGATCGACTGCGCACCACCACCAACGTCCTCGGCGACTCCATCGGAGCTGGCATCGTGGAGCACCTGTCTCGCCACGAGCTGCGAAAGAAGGACCCAGAGGTGGGGAACTCGGCGGTGGCGGAGGAAGCCGACAGGAAGCCGTACCAGCTAATTTCCCAAGAGAACGCATACGAGAAYGAGAGGCTGGATGACAGCGAAACCAAGATGTAAAGGAGCGCAAATTCTTTCACCCAAAGCTGGATGTAATCCTGTAGGAAAATCCCTTGCTCTGTCACAGACAGACTAATTTTCAAAACTCACAAACCTGGAGGGTTTTAATGAAATGAAACATACTGCTAGAACGTATCTCAGCCAAATGAATTCCACTACTGTGTGAGGGTCCCCGYTTTCCACACTGCTGACTCTAAGGGTTTATACTGTGATGCTTCCTGGGATGCATGTAGGGTGAAAGGGGGCAGCTGTTTACTATTATGAATGATTTACAGAGCCCAGCTGTCATGTGGTGTGCATTCAACGTGCAAACTTTGCTTTGACTGTAAATGTTGATGTTGTCCACTAGAGGCCGGTTTTGCTGTGGGTCATCACAGTTTGTAGATGCACAAATCTTCTTGCTTTAAGGTTGCTGCTTTTGCTTAGTTCCCTAGTGTTTTAAATGAAAAAAGTTTAAGTTTGAATTTGTTTAGAGAAAAGTGAAATGTATCAGATACCAAACACATAAACACACATTTAAAAAAAACGGCTCGTGGGAAAAATGGCTGCTTTAAACCTTTTGCACATATACCTGAGGCTTTAATTTTTACAGTTTGTTGTACAGATTTACGCTGAATTAGTATCAATATGTTTTATGTTAGACATTTAACCTGTAAAAGTCTAAAGCAATAAGTACTAGATAAGCAAAACAGATAGAATCTTCATTTTTGTTTCTAAAATAGATCTTTACACTAATTGTTAAATGTCTCAGTGTTTTTGCTTCACATTCATTTCTTTAGTTTAGAATATGACATCATTTTTCAACATACAATTCTGAAAAATTCAACTTAGTTATACCTTAAGTTAAATTATGAAAGYATTTTGTTGCTGATTTATTCCACATGTGAATCCTGAACAACACACAAAAAAATGAGGCATTAACTCTCTTAACCTAATCAAACCCAAATTAGTTTTTTAAAAATATGAACCTAACCACTTTCCTGAGCTTTCCATAACAAATGAATAAAAAACTAAAAAATAATTATAAAACAAGTGCCTTTTGTTGGAAAATACTCATCACTGTGTTTGAAAAGTGTTATCTGGATGATCACTTTCATTACACTCAACAGAATTCATCGCAAGTGATCTGAATGGGTTCATTTTGTAAACAGCAGGCTGAAGATTTTTCTTCTTAAACTGCTACCTTGTTTGTTTGTGTCGCCCAATTTAATGTGTACRTACTGTATGTATTAGATTTCATTTAGGTTCCATCATCTGCTTTGGCTAACTTGCTGTTTAGGATTGAACTAATTCAATGTAAAAGAAAAGTTCWTACATAGCTCTTGTTTTGTATAAAAGATCAATCTGAACATACTGTATCTGTATAGATAAATGTAGATAAATATGTATATTATTTGTAGATAATATAGAAAAAAAATGGTTACTTAATTGTTGTATAATTAAAGACAACCACAAGTTTACCAAACCTCATGACCAACTAACAGTCTTTATAATTTGTATTACAAATGCAAAAGAAAAAAACTTTAGATTTTTTTTGTAGCATTATCATTTATAGAATTTTGGAAATGGAGTAGTTCATTTTGTTTACAGTTGTTAGTACCTGCTTTGACGTGATGAATTCACACAAATACCATCAAACTTTTGTAGTTTTGTCTTGCATGTATTTTTAAAAATCAAAATAAAGAAAAAATGCTGCCTGAGTGTTTATTATATTTAGTTATCATTTCTATGTGTGATTGTGTTTTCACTGACTCGACTGGACCGCAAGCAACATTATAAATGTTTTACTGTAGAGAAGCACAGTTGAATCAAGAACATGTAAACACAATGTCTGAATGAAGCTGCTTTGAATGTGTAATCATGCATTACTGGTACCAAAACTGATAAGGACATTTTACTTTATTTTTACAAAAATAATACTTTCTTTCCCATTTTATTTGAGGGATCGAGGTCAATAAGTAGCATATAAAAACAAACAACATAAAATCTTTTTATGATTTATCAAATCTCAGGAAATAGAAATTCTGCTTTATGAGTTTAGTAAAAAATTAAAACAATGACTCTGTATAACAGTCTGTGCAGGTGTAATTTGTAACTGATGATGCAATTATGTAGCTATTGTGTTTATGATTTTTTTCTCAATTCAGAACACTGTTCATTAGAGTGAGGACACCTAATAATCAAATAATTTAGCATACCTTTTCCTAAAATGCAGACAAAGCCTCCCAGATAATCGGAATTGTTCTAAGTCTTTTAAAAACAATCAACAGCTGGTGAAACTTGGTTATCATAAACCACTGTGTTTTGTGGAGTCTCCTTGCACAAGGCTCACTGAAGAGTCATATTTTTTTTCTAAGTGTAAACCAAAACCTTAATATATCAAATGCTACAAATGTCCTGGCAAATTATGCAAAAATCTTGGTAAAAAGGAGTGTGTACAATGGTTTTGGGAGATAATTACCAGTAAAAGTGATCAACATATTTAAACAAAATTGTGTTTTACTTAATTTAATTTACGTAATTTCCGTAAAAGTATTAAAGTAGATCAAGATGTATGAACTGTGTTTTATTGTAAAACAACACAATTTAATGTTATAATACAAAGTGAAGAAGACACAAAGTTGTCTTACACTGCCCCCTAGCGGATACAATTTGTTACGTCGCCTGGCATTTTGTTTGGCGCCGATGGAGGGAGTCACTCCTGAGATCTTCGGTCAGTCAGACGACAGAACTTCCGGTCGGCATTTTGTTCTACGAGAGGAGAGCCTCTTGATGATCGCAAAATTCGTCATATTTCTCATTTACGGTCGAAATTGGCTGCAAACGTTGCTTATGTCGGTACAGACCGGATGAAGCTCCGAAGAATGAATATTTTCCCACGAATATATGTTGAAATATTCACCCTTGAGTAACGGAAGAAGAACGAATCGGTCCGACCCGGATTATTGTTGATAGCTATAGCAGGCTAGCTCATCGGCTAGCAGGGGAGCCGAGTCGAGTTCCTTCTGGAGGAGCTGCGCGAGAGAAGAAAGGGGGAGCTAGAGAGATACGGACACAAACCAAGCTAAAACATTCCCCTCCCTTTCACGCAACATCCTAAGGTAAATATTCGCATAACTGTTTTTTTGTTTATATCACTTTAAAATCGATTGTAATAATTAATGATAATTGGTGTTTTGTTGCAAGAACACCTACGGCGTCGTTGATCGTTGACCGGGAGGTAACGGAAGCTAAGTGAACTAGCAAGCCAGGCTAGCTCGGTGTGTTTTTGCTCCGCTCGGCCTCAACTGGATGTCATTTGTCGAGCCCGAGGATTGGGCCGTTGCCACGGAATTGAAATCCCTGCAGTTGCCCGTACTTGTGCGCTCTCTGAAACCCATTACTTTTTTTTTTTGTTGTTGTTGTTGCGAGGCTAATTTAAAAATAGGCTAACATGATCATTAACCCCGACTAGCGCTTCCTTGTATTAGAATCGGCTTCCCTTTATTTGAACGAGAGGCAACATTTGAAGCCAACTAAAAACAGTTAGAGCTAGTTAGCATAACTAGCCAGCTATTAAAACACGACTATTGTTGTTAGCAAATGTTTGGCTGCTGTTCGGAGTGATTTTGGTTTTGCTTCGGTGATAGCTCGAAGGATCCAAGCAGTCGGGAACTTCGCGGCGGATCGTTTCTAAGCTGCATCTCCGCAGTTCAACGGAGAAACATTGATATAAATGCTAAGTGTCTGCTAAACGACAGGGCTGTCTTGTGAGTTTTTTTGACGTCTTACATGAGAGTGTTTTGGATTTCTGGAGCTTTTTTGCAAAAGGTGCCATTGGTTTTTAAGTGCAGTTTGGAAATGTTTTGACTGTACTTTTTGCCGTAGCTTTAGTTACTTTCGCAGCTTGATTGTTGTTGGACGGGCTTATTGTTGTGAATAAGGACCGTGTAGTTCGCTTTGCAGCTACTCTGTTTGCGAGAGGCGTACGGTGGCTGTTTGCTTCTGGAGGATGCAGCCCCCCCACCACTGCCGCCACCATCACAGTGCATCTGTTCCTTTGTGCTGCCTCCTGCCTGTCAGTCTCACAGCTGTCAGCCGAGAGCCAAGCCCCTGCGTGCTGTGGAAATCCACACAAGCTAAGCATGCTAACGACACCGCTTGCTAATGTACTGTTTACATTATCCATCTGTTGATCCTCCCGTCACATAGTGCGCAGAATAAGTTTCTTTATCGAGTAAGGAAGTGTGGCTGCAGTGATAGCATGATGCTCTCGTTTCAGGTTGCGGCTTCAGTGTTTACGTGAAGGAGCGTTTGTCGTTCATTTCAAGTTATTACCAAAAATGACTGACGATCGTTGCAGAAAAGAGTTGCATTTGTGCCCTTACAACATGCTACTATTTTTGGCAACATCTATATCTTTTTGTTATTATTGTTATTTTTTGTTGCTGTGTGGTTTTGTTTAGGCACTTTGATGCTGCAAATTCTGACACAGAGCCATGTTCTCTTTCAGCAGAGTGGAGGTGTAGGACTTTTTATCTGAGATGTCAGTGAGTCCACCGGAGACTGCACAGAGTTTTTCGAAAAGGTACTGCCATAATGACATGTAAATATCAACACAACTGATCATAAATGTGGTTTATCTTCTTATCCTTGTGTAATTGTTGTTAATTTTGCTGTGTAGTGCATGAATTTCTAATTTGGCATCACATGTTTAAACAACTTGAAAGTCCGTGAAGCTTGCTGTAAAGTTATAGCCTTCTTTCTTCTCCGTGCTATTACTTGACCTCTTGCACAATTTTACCTGACATGTCAGGTGCATGTAGTAAAACTGTTTAAGACATGAAGCAAGAACCCCTCCTTTATGCCTAATATGTTAAGGTACTTCATAACTTGAGTATCTTAGAATTCAAAATACCAGAGGATAACGTTTTTATTGCATGCATGCAAATATAAAATGCATATCAGTATTATAAATGTTATGCAATTRCAATATGTTAGAAGTATTTATAACACAAAATATATATTTATCATGTATACTATATACAGTATGTACCTTTCTTTAAGGCAGTATGTGGTTTAAATGAACAGATTGTGTAGATTTATTATTTTGTCAAGACAAGCAAAATGTTGAGACTTATTCAGTGAAGTTCACTATTATAGGCACTGTGCAGTATTAAAATACTTTATGTACTGAATATTCCCGATCGGGTTCAATTCATTTCTTTTTATAGAGCATCTTACCCAGATTTATATATATATACACACACACACACACACACACACACACACACACACACACACACACACACACACACACACACACACACACACACACACACACACACACACACACACACACACACACACACAAGGCATTTTTAAGAGGCTTGGACATGTATGTGTGCTTTTAGGGGAGTTACATTTTATTGACTCGTTATTGCCATCAAAGCTTGAAACTAAACTTTTGTTTCTTCTGGAAAGACCAAGAATAATCACCCATAAATATATACCTATAAAGAGCCACAGAAATATTGATAATAAATTTTAATTCAATTTCTTGTGTATTTTTGGCTGTTGTTATTTTTTGAGTTAAGCATCTTATTAGACTTTTACAGATAAACAAACCACTGACATTTCCCTACTGATMAATTAATTCACTGTGACTACTAACATTTAACCTGTGCAAGAATATTTTGTAATTTTCTACWAAAAATAAGGCATAAAGGGAAATATGTATGCATCAAATAATTTAGACTATGTCTTAAACTGTTTTTTAGGTTCCCAAAATGTTGAGAGTTAAACACATTCATCTTTTTTCCTAAATGTTATTTATTTACTCATTTTGTAGGGCAGTTCGTTTTAGGCTGAAGTACTTCTTTTTCTCCATTTTTGTCTCCAGCTGTTCATCACTCATTCTGTTTATGCCTTTCTCTCTCACTAATCCTGGTTTTTCTAAGGTGCCGGGAGATGTGAGGTGAGGACAGGTGTCGTTTGACCCCCTGATCTACCTGTGTATCAACACACTCCCCCACCCTCACCTTCAGCATGAATGGGGATATGCCTCATGTTCCCATCACCACTCTCGCTGGGATCGCTAGCCTCACTGACTGTGAGTGTCACACAGTTGTATTTCAGGCACATCATTTCTTTATTTATTTATTTTTTGCCTTTTTCAGAAATTTTTTATTTAAACAAATGTATAATTGATTCGTTTTCATGCGTTTGTGTTGTTGTTTTTTTTAATTATATGTCCAAACAGTTTTTTGTTACTACTTTATTTTCGTGTCCCTAAACCTGTCCTTATGGAAATTTTCTTCTTTTCTTAGTGTTGAACCAGCTGCCCCTCCCTTCCCCTCTACCTGCCACCACCACTAAGAGCCTCCTATTCAATGGGAGGATTGCAGAGGATGTTAATCGTCTGTTGGACTGTCGAGATGAGAATCTGGCCTCCCAGTTAGCCCATGGTCTCAACCAGGTCTCCACGGAGCACATGTAGGTTTAAAATTATGTCTTTTTGGCAGAATAGTTCATGGGGAAAATTCCTTAATAGTTAATCACTGTCAGTCCAAAAACCTTTAAAGTTTAGTTTTATTTATTTATTTATTTATTTCTGCATTTTAGCATCTATTTGCATTAATGATCCATATATATAAAACAACAAACACAGCAAATTTATTTCAAATTCTGTAGCTTAATAATTTGCATAGCAAAATGCGTGCTGATAAATCTCAACAAAGAATGGTAGACTGTGGGGTTGGGTAGTATAGTTAATTTTCATAACCTTTAGAAAATACCACAGTATACAGTATTATGGGGAGGAGGTTTGCGAAGTGTTGTATAATCAATAGAAACGGTGGGAATTTACATGTATAGAGAGGTGTGGGAAAGTTGCTCTGAAGCTCCCTGTCACTCAATCTGAGAACAGAGGGAGAGGAGTCAAAGAATGGCTCTTGCCGCTTATTATGTCGACCGATCAAAATAAGTCTAAATAYGTCTTTTTAGGGTTTTAAGTTTAAAAATATTTTGACTCTTACCACTGTTGTATCCACCACTCTGCTGCATCCTTAGCCAGTTTYGGTACCAATAAAGTTTGGAGGTATTTCCCGCAGTTATTTCCTTGTCGACAGCGCACGTCTCGGAAAATAAATTCACCAAAAGTTTAAATCCAAMATATGTTTGCACTGATAATAAATTATTAATCAACATATTTTCTTATTTTATTGTATCTTTAGAGAGCTGAAGGACAACCTGGGTAGCGATGAGCCTGAAGGAGATGCACCACTGCTGTTGCGGACCATGCTGGCCAGGAACCCTGGCATCTTCAGGGAGAAAAGTAAAGACATAAATTCTTAAATATTATAATTTGGTGTTAATATTATGGTTCAACAATATAACCCATATTATAATTTTTGTGTTAGTTTTACATAAAAATGTGTTTTTCTTTGTCTTTTTTCTTTTTAAATAGATGTTATGCAGCCAATGGTACCACCAGTTAATATTATGGTTTAACAATATAACCCATATTATAATTTTTGTGTTAGTTTTATATAAAAATGTGTTTTTCTTTGTCTTTTTTCTTTTTAAATAGATGTTATGCAGCCAATGGTACCACCATTCAAGATCACCCAAAACTCCATGCATAGCCCTGCCCAGTCAGCAAACTTTCAGCCTGCTGCAATTTCTCCCAATCCATCAAGGTGTGTTTGGTCACATGATTGAGCTCAATGGAAATTACCAAAGCAGTATAAAAATAGTCYTAATTTGACAGTGAAAATAGTTTATTTATGGTACAAAAATACAGTCTTCTAAGGTGAATTGAGTTAGTTTCATTAGTGTAATTTTTTTTTTTAATTAAAAAAATAGTTTAATTAGTGTTTTAAAACTTTCTATCTTCWGTGTTTTCTCGCTTACTGATCTTTCTTTTTCCTTCAATATCTTCAGCCGGTTTGTGGCRCCACAGACTGGTTCCGGTGGTCGGTACATGGGCCAACAGAACAGTCCGGTGCCCAGCCCTTACACTCCTCAGAGCCCTGCACCTGGTTACATTCAGCAGTATCCCCACCAACAACCACCCAGTTACAACCAGACACAACAGATGCAAGGTGAGACCTTATGCCTGAGTGTGTTGTATATTCATGTGTACAAGGAGAGTGTATCAGTGCTTTTTTGTATATGTTTTTCTTCTGATATATAGGCTGGGTGAAAAARCATATAATGAGATAAACAGAGTAAATTATTTTGAATGGGTTTGTTCTTGTTATATTTCAAACCACCTAAAATAATATTGTAAATGTGTTGTGCGAATATGTTTACTCTGCAGAGATTGGCTCTAAAATATAAAGTTAACTTCAACTTTAAACTCAATTCTTAGACAAAACAATATTTTTGGTCCACTTGATAAGCTCAGCCTCATTTGTAATGAAAAGAGCATTTACATTTGTACTGTCAGGTTATTTTAGCACTATGCTGGTGTTGTATGTTTAACTGTATTCATTAAGGTGTTGGGATTTTGCCATAAAAAAATCTGGTTCTTGTTTGCCTCTTGTGTGTAGTAAATGCCTTCAGCGAACAGATTACTAACATTRTTTTTGTCACCTGACGTTTTTACACTAATTTTAAATAGAATTTTAAATCTAAGTAGAATTCAAACAGGTGAATATAACTAATAGGGTGTATAAAGGAACTATGTTGCATTAGTCAAAATATGGACGTCTTTAGATGTTGAAATTATTAAAATACAAAAAAAGATAGAATATTAATTATTGAAATATTTCATTAAATTTGGCAGTGCYGTCATTTCTGGTGTGCCTTTAAGCTCATCAGAGCTGACGTCAGTCAGTACTTGCTTAATGTCAGCTTGTCATTCTTGCATGTGGCAGATAAATTTACCATTCTATTTTATATGTGTGCAGTTTTTGAAATATCGATACAATTTTGTGTTCCTGGATGACACTGCTAGAATTTTATTGTAGTAAAATAGATTCTTGCATTCCTAGTTTACATATGGGTCAGTGAACTGTGTAATAAAGGTTTGCACTTCAAAGTATAAAAAGCATTGCGTAGTTACAGTTGTTACATAACCTATGATTGCAGCTATTGTGTTTAAATGTAATTGGTTGTAATGTTTGTACTTTGCATGTAGAGAATCTGGTCTGAGACATTGAATGTATGTTTTATTTCCCTGTAAAAATGAATGAGCAGTAACGTGAGGAAGAGCTAGTGATTGTTTCATATGTTCTCAAAATACATTTTTAGTTCAGATATTTTTAATATGGAATTTTATCAACAGTAAGTGCTGTGTATAGGTTCCAACTAGTAACAGGGTTCCCACGGGTCCTTGAAATCCTTGAAAGTTTGTGAATTAAAAAAATGATTTTAAGGCCCTTGAAAGTTTGTGAAAACAGCCAAAAATTACACTTGTCCTTGAAAGTGCTTGAATGCTTTTTAGGGATTGAAGTTCTTTATTTATACGACAGATTTTCATCCTCCATATTAAAAAAAAATGTTGCGGTGGGTAACTCAGGATTACGGTAAAATGACGTTGCTTTCAACAACTAACATGAGCCGTAGTCATAGTTTTACCCAATCAGAGCAGAGTAGGGCGGGTCCTTCTTTCTGAGCCCAGGTGAGAGCACCACAGCTCCTCCTGTCCTCACTGAGTGTCTGGACATGTTCACATCCCCTCCTCCCTAACTGAGCTGCTGAACCTCCCAGGACATAATTACATATCTATGTATTGTGGATATGAATGTAGGGTAACATTTAATCCACCTTCTTTCACTGATTCTGACTCAACAGCTTCTATGTTGTTCAGTTCACTGAATTTACATATTAAACCTGTTTATTGGTAACATTCTGTGGTAGCAGTAGATAATTGCCGTCACGTGTGGTTCTTGAATTTGAGGAAATTGATACTGGAAAGTCCTTGAAAGGTCCTTGAATTTGATGTCGACCAAGGTGTGGGAACCCTGTAGTAACGGTAAAATTAACCATTTTCAGTAACAGCCTAATTTACAATACATTTTTATGTGTTTTTTTTAATTTATCAGCATATTTAAAAGATATGTGTGGTCAAGTTTGCTGTCACAGTCCTTAAAGCTAACATAGATTTTCTAAAACTAAATGCTATTTATTTTCTAATTTTTTAGCATCTGTGGCAAGCCCGATGGTGTCTGGTGGGATACGAAATATCCATGAGGACAAAGTCTCTGGGCAGATGCCTGGTGCTCCTAATCACTACCCAGACAGACTTGGTACTGAAGACTACATGAATATGGTGCAACGACGGAGCATTGAGGTATGCCCAACAAACTAAACAAATAATAAAAATAAACTTACTGTCTTTTTAAATAATAAAATGGATGAGATCAAAAACACTGAAATGATTTGTTTAAATTTTAGGTAATTGTTTTTCCAAACAAGTTTAGACTTTACAATTTAACACGCACAGCGTTTATGATATCCTTATATTTGGAAAAGATCCAAAACTTTCAGATAGTTAAACTGAATGCGCACCAGATTTAAAATGAAGAGATGTTTTCATTTAAAAATGTTTGCATCTTCTCAAAGCAATGAAAATCTAAGTTGAAACTTCATTGTTGTTTCTTTCTTTTTTTTCCTCTGTTGTCCAGGAGGGCGACTCCACAATGAGGAATCCTTCTTTCCCTCTGAGGTCTCCGCAGTCAGGCTGTTCTCCAGCATCGAGCGAGGGAACACCAAAACGTAAGCTCACTTAAGTTCTGCTTTACTTTGCTTAACCTCGTTGTTGAGTAAAGCTGCTTCAAGCCTGAAACTTATCAACATCTACTGCTTGTGAAAAGTTTCATTCCTCTGTAACACTACTTGTCTTTGCAGTGTCTTTTATTCAGTGCCATGTAAAAATAGATTTTTTAAATGTTTTACCATTCACTCTCTCTCCTTTTTGTTGTTTTGTAGCGGGCCCTCGCCCACCCCTTATTCTACAGTCCCCGCCCCCCTATGCAGCCTCACCCAGAGAAGGAGGCCCTGACTCAAAGCATCATCTGCAGCAAAGGAAGAAAGCTCCTACAGTAAAAGAGGAGAAAGATATGTATGATATTGTTAGCTCTCCAAACAAGGACTCTACAAAACTTACCCTCAGGCTGTCCAGGGTTAAGTCAAATGAATCTGATCCAGCAGGTAAGTTTTTTTTCTTTTCTGATCAGCCCAGTTTTTTGCCGAATACCAAACAATTTCACATCTAATTGTCCAAATATCTGTTCAAAGAGGCGCATGCTGTAAGATAATATTTTAAGGACAAAATACTGCTTTTCTGTGAATTAAAGCCTGGAAACAATTTAATGCATGTTGTCAATTCCTCAGGTGATGTGCCTGGTATGGATCAGAACTCTGACCTAATGGAGACAGAGCTGGCCTTTCAGCAAGTTCCGGTTCTCCAGCAAAATCTGGCAGCTCGGCAGCAACAGCAGCAGGTCTTCCAGCAGGCAGTTGGTGCCGGCGGTCTTCAACCTCCAAGTTCACCTTATGATGAGGCAGAGCTCGATGCTCTTGCTGAAATTGAAAGGATAGAACGAGAGGCAGCTAGTGAGAAGTGTTCCAAGGAGGTGCAAGATAAAGGTTTGTATTATAGTCAGTGTTGTGCAGGACTTAAGTGTAACTTTACTATGTTCTTTTCAACAGTGAACAGCTGCTGCAAGCTGAAAGACTGTAACAAAAACCTTTGCTACTTCAGGCAAAATTGAATCTTCAGCATTTTCTCTAAAGGGCAGAATCTAGATGTCTATTTGCACACTCTTGCATTTAGACTGTTACACATCTGTTTACTTGTTGTAAGAACCTTGTAATGATAAATCGACTCATACCTAGCTAAAAGCTTACATTGAGTTCTGCCTGTGTGCCTTGAGTCAGCAACAGAGGTAGTTACAGAGCTGAGTTGGCGAGGATGTAGGAGTGGAGCGTGTAGCACTGCATTGTGGCCGACAACAGCTGCCGTTTGTCTGGTTTACAGTGCCAATAAATAACAGAACATGACTAGCTTGATTAGATTGTGTGATAACCAAAACTAGCTTTAAGAAGTACCCCATTTTGCCATATTGCCGCTGTAGTGTGAAAATCTGATAATGGAGTCCCTAAAATAGAATCAAGATTTTTGTTGTCTGTAYGTGATAGATGTAAAACACACATGTATTATTGAATATCTTACTTACTTGGTCTTTTCTTTTTAGACAAGCCACTGAAGAAACGAAAACAGGACTCTTTTCCCCTTGAACCAGGTGCCGGAGGACCGGGTGGTCCCACTGGTGCCCCAGGCAGTGGATCAACAGGAGGTGGCAATGCTGGCAAACTGACACCACAGGAGGCCACCGCAGCTGGGAATGGTGCCAGTCGCCCTCCCCTCATGGTGAGCATCGATCTCCAGCAGGCAGGGAGAGCTGATGGCCAGCTCGACCCATGTCTGGCTGCCCCTATTCCTGCCCTTGAGGCCCAACGCTGGCCTGAAGAACCAGCTAGTGGGGCAGCAGCTGTGGAGGGTTCCGACACGGCTTTGCGGTTAAAACCAGATGGACGACCGGAAGTCATTAAGAACAGTGTTGATAAACATGACAGTAGGAGAGAAGGCCGGGACTCATCCAAGCACCGACATCATGAAAAGTCCTCAGACAGACGTGGAGAAATGCCAAAGTCATCGAGTCGAGGGGAGCATGGACGAGACAGAGACCGTGAATCTGAAAGAGATAGGAGGCATCGGAGTGAGACTGGCAGTCGAGACAGACGGTCCCCTGATTCTCGCTCTCGAGGTGATCGAGATAGGTCTGGTTTCCAGACCTCTTCCATGGGAGAGCCTGGTCGAAGCAACAGTAGACAAGATGGTTCCAAATTGGCCTCATCTGCCTCGGGTCCTAAAATTCCAGATTCCTTCCCTGCTCAGCTCCTGGGAGGACATACCGGAGCGCTGAAGAACTTCCAGATCCCTAAGGTGATCTGGACTGATCAAACCAGTTGTCTACCCGCCTCCCAATCATTCATATATCATTGCCTGCAATCTCACAAAATCAAATCACTCTCCTGTTCACTTTTGATTTTATTATTTTTTCCATTTTAAGCTTGTTTTTAATCCTGACATTGTTTTTCAAACTCTGTTAACACATTAACTCTCACCTAACCATCTGGTAAAGTAGTGTTTTTGTAGTTGGTGTGCAAACAAACAAGCAATACAAAGAAATCTTCCACCGTGTCTTATTTTCTAAAACCTTTGCTTAAAACAGATATTGGGCCTCATGCAAGAACCGTTCGTACGCACAGATTTGTTCTTAAGTTGTGCGTACGAGTGATTTAGGAGAATTTGTGG
>NW_013952667.1:369183-396383 GCF_001266775.1 Austrofundulus limnaeus
TTTTTTTAGTTTTCGCTGTCATTTTTCATGAATGAACACTTGTATCTGAAGCAGGAAACATAGCCTTATATGGTGTTTTTGGGGTGGTAATTATGCTAATCTCTCGCGTGCACGAGCAGCTGGATACGAACAGGTGGAAATTATGCAGCTCATTTACGCACTTTTCCTGAAGATAGAAGAGTTTGTTGAATCTGACGTGACATGTTCGTACGAACCCCTCATACGAACAAAAGTAAGAGAAATTTAGGATAAGAATACGAACATGTTCTTGCATGAGGCCCATTATTTCTTTTACCTATTGTCAACACAAGGGTGCTACCCCAACAATATTTTCAGCTGCACTGCATCATGGCCCACACAATCAGTGCACTGCCACTGACCCAGTATTTTTTTATTTGATAGCTTGCATTCAGTCACATTTTAATTGTTATCATTTGAAATATTTTACATAGTCTATTATTCTTTTTCATATAATGACACAAATTCTTAAGGGTTGATGATAAAACCTTTAATTGGCACACTGTATGTCAGTGGCAGGGAGTAGTACTATTTTTTTGTGAATTGTACTTCAATTTTTTAGTTATCAAACTGTTAGCTGCATTGCTCAGTCATTTTTTCTGAATCAACATTAGCACAGCTAACCTATTACATTGAATATAATGCTGTAACTTCACTGTTTACATATCAGTATTAATCATTTTTACCATTTCCTGACACATGTTTGCTTTGTAAGATCTGTGTAGTTTTCTGAGCCATCACCTCTTGCAGGTGATTTTTGTTCCACGTTTGTGCTGCACTGTCATGTGCTTATTATTATTAGTTTTTTTTAATCCTAAGAACCCGAGGCATTATAAACGCAGTGGAATATCTCTTTATATCTTTGCTTATGGGCCACTGGGAATTAACACCAAAATCATAAGCTTTTTGTCAATTTAAATCATATTTTTTGCATTTCAATTTATTCATTTTATTTTCTGTGTCTAGCGTTCATAATTTTTGTCTAAAAATGTTCAAAAATTGAATTTCTTAGTTATTTAAACTTGACCTAACTCTAGCCTTTTTTTATTTGATCCTGCAGATTAACCGTGACAGGGAGAGCAGTGGGTCAGGCGAAGGTCAAATTTGGGGCCAGCCAAAGGTTAAACTGGAGAGACTGGGTTTGGTGAAAGACTTTGAGAAGCGACCCAAACCTGTGGTGGTTCTAAAAAAGCTCTCAGTTGACCAGATTCAGAGGATCATTCGACACAGCAAATCTGGGAAAAACAGGTTCTCCTCAGGAAGGTCTAGCAAAGGTAAGACCATAAAGATCTCCAGTCCTTCAAATGCTGTTCTGTTTTTTAACTCATTATTTTGCACACTCCTCTAAATGAAGAAATGATGTCTTTGTTAAAGGCTTTAAAATTTTTTTGTCAAATATTTAGGTGAGATGGACCCAGCAATTCTGAAAGAACTTCCCCCAGAGTTGCTGGCAGAGATCGAGTCAACCATGCCTTTGTGTGAAAGGGTAAAGATGAACAAGAGGAAGCGAAGCACTGTAAATGAGAGGCCCAAATATGCTGAAGTCAGCTCAGATGAGGACTTTGAGGCAAATGGAGAGTGTGAGTAAATTAATCATTAGAATTTTGTTGTTTTTAGGTAAAATCTCATGAAAAGTGCATTATAGTTCTGTTGCATGTCGTAAATCTAAGTAAAACATACAGTGGTATTAAAAAGGGTTCCCCCCCCCTTCGTGACTTCTCAATATTTTACATACTGTATGTCACACTTAAATGTTGCAGTTCACTAAACAAATTTCAGTATCAGTCAAAGATAAAACAAGTCAACACAAAATACAGTTCATAAATGAAGGTCTTCGTTATTAGGGGAAAAGAAGTCCAAAAATACAGGGCCCTGTAAATGCCCCCTAAACCTTAACTGGTTGGGCCACCCTTAGCAGCAACAATTGCAATCAAGTGTTTACAACTGGCAATGAGTCTTTTACAGAACTGCGGAGGAATCTTGGCTCACTCATCTTTGCAGGATTGATGTAATTCAGCCACATTCGAGGGTTTCTGAGCATGAATCGCCATTTTAAGTCATGCCACAGCTTCCCAATTGGATTTAAGTCAAGACTTTGATTAGTCCACTTGCAAGTCTTAAATTTGTTTTTCTTAAGCCATTCAGAGGTGGACTTGTGTGTTTTGGATCATAGTCCTGCTGCAGAACCCAAGTGTGCTTCAGCTTGAGGTCACGAACAGATGGCCGAACATTTTCCTTGAGGTTTTTTGGTAGACAGCAGTATTCATACTTTTATTCACCACACCWGATGTAATGTGACTTACACCTTCCAAAAAGTTCAACCTTTGTCTCGTCAGTCCACAGAGTATTCTCCCAAGTCTTGGGGATCATCAAAATGTTTTCTGGCAAAACTGAGATGAGACTTTATGTTAATTTTGCTCAGTGGTGGTTTTCATCTTAGAATTCTGTCATGCAATCCATTTTTTCCCAGTATCTATCTTAAGGTGGAGGCATTAACACTGACCTCAACTAAGGCCAGTGAGGCCTGCAGTTCTTTGGATGTTGTTGTGGTCCTTGTGACCTCTTGGATGAGTCATTGCTGTGTTCTTGGGGTAATGTTGGTCGGCCGGCTACTCCTGAGAAGGTTTACTACTGTTCCATGCTTTTGCCATTTGTTGACTGGTTCAGTGTGGTTCACTGGCGTTCCAAATCTTTAGAAATGGATTTATAACTTTTTCTAGACTGATGGATCTCAATTACTTTGTTTCTCATTTGTTCCTGAGTTTCTTTGGATTTCAGCATGATGTCTAGCTTTTCAAGATCTTTTGGTCTACTTTGTCAGGCAGGTCCGTCCGTCCATCCGTCCGTTTTCTGCTGCTTATCTGGGGTCGGGTCGCGGGGGCAGCAGCCTAAGCAGAGAGACCAAGACTTTCCTCTCCCCAGCCACTTGGGCCAGCTCGTCCGGGGGAATCCCAAGGCTTTCCCAGGCCAGCCAAGAAACATAGTCCCTCCAGCGTGTCCTGGGTCTTCCCCTGGGCCTCCTCCCAGTGGGACATGCCCGGAACACCTCACCAGGGAGGCGTCCAGGAGGCATCCTAACCAGATGCTCGAGCCACCTCAACTGGCTCCTCTCAATGTGGAGGAGCAGCGGCTCTACTCTGAGTCCCTCCCGGATGACTGAGCTTCTCACCCTATCTCTAAGGGAGAGCCCAGACACTCTGCGAAGGAAACTCATTTCGGCCTCTTGTATCCGCAGTCTTGTTCGTAGACCGACCGGTAAACCAAGAGCTTTGCCTTCTGGCTCAGCTCTCTCTTCACCACGACAGACCGGTACAGCGCCCGCATCACTGCAGACGCAGCACCAATCTGCCTGTCGATCTCCCGCTCCATTCTTCCCTCATTTGTGAACAAGACCCTGAGATACTTAAACTCCTCCACTTGGGGCAGGACCTCCCCCCCCCAACCTGGAGGCGGCACGCTACCGGTTTCCGGCTCAAGACATGGTCTCGGATTTGGAGGCACTGATCCTCATCCTGGCTGCTTCACACTTGGCTGCGAACCGCTCCAGTGAGAGCTGGAGATCACGATCTGATGAAGCCATTAGGACCACATAATCCGCAAAAAGCAGAGATGTGATCCTAAGGTCATCAAAACGGATCCCCTCAACACCTCGGCTGCGCCTAGAAATTCTGTCCATAAAAGTTATGAAAAGAATCAGTGACAAAGGGCAACCTTGGCGGAGTCCAACTCTCACCGGAAACGAGTCCGACTTACTACCGGCAATGCGGACCAAGCTCTGGCACCGGTCATACAGGGACCTAACAGCCCGTATCAATGGGTACCCCATACTCTCGGAGTATGGGGTACAAGCAGGTCTTGGGGTACCGGCAGGTCCTACTTTTTTTTTTTGATTGAGAATGCATGTAGCAATAATAAGGCCTGGGTGTGGTTAAGGAAAACAAATTCAGATTTCCAAAGATGTGATAAACCACAGGGGGCRTTGACTTTTTCACACACTAATTTTTTTCTTAATTATAGGACCTTCATTTCTAAACTGCATTGTGTGTGACAAATATGGAAACAAAATAAAGAAATCAGGAAGTAGGAAAACACTTTCACACCACTGTAAATTGACAGTTAACTAATTTGATTGACAGTGTAGCTGTTACTGTTTTTATACAGGGTTTTTTTTTTGTGTGTGTGTAATGATCTGATTTTGTTGTTGAATCTTTACAGCGGCAAGGAAGCGTCACAGGCGAGACAAAGACAGAACTTGGGAGTTTGAAGAACGCGAGCGACGGGGTTCAGGGGAACACCGGAAAAGTGGGCACCGAGACAGCCGGCGAGGCTCAGGGAGCCGCTATCGTGATTCCTCTGATGAAGACTCACCACCACCCAGCATGAGTGAAAGTATGTGTTTTACCGTTTAAAGTTACTTTTTGTTTTGGTAGCGGTAGATTTTTTTTTATAATTCTACATAGAAATTTTAATGTATTATGCTTTCATTAAAGCAACTCATTAGTATTTTCAACCTCTGTGTGTTCTCTCATTCAGTTGCCAGAAAAATGAAGATGAAGGAGAAGCAGAAGAAAAGGAAAGCATATGAACCCAAACTGACCCAAGAAGAGCTAATGGACTCATCCACGTTCAAGAGGTTCTCAGCAAGCATTGACAACATACTAGAAAATCTGGAGGATGTTGATTTCACTACCATGGGTAATTATCTGTGTTTATCACGTTTAGACTTTGCAAGTACGTAAAATGTTCATCTTGCAGTTCGACTAATATTTTCCATGATTTCTAACAGCAGATGACGATGAGATACCTCAGGAATTGCTGCTCGGTAAACACCAGTTGAATGAGCTGGGCAGTGAATCAGCCAAAATTAAGGCCATGGGCATCACAAGCAGGGTATGTTTTATATTAATGAGAAACTTTATTTGGACTTAATGTGATGATATTTCAGATGTGAGGCTACATACTATTGTTTTTGTAGATCCCATCAGACAAGTTGGTGAAGCTCCTGAACATCCTAGAAAAGAACATTCAGGATGGATCCAAGCTCTCTACTATGATGAATCATGTGAGTTTTTTTCTTTCTTCTTTTTTTATATGATGCTACTTATTACAACAAAATGATTAATAGATTATCCTAAAGATTTTTTTTTGTGACATGCATGATTTATTTCCCCCTTCTCCTTTCAAAGGACCAAGATGCTGAAGACGAGGAAAGACTTTGGAGAGATCTAATTATGGAAAGAGTCACAAAATCAGCAGACGCCTGTCTGACAGCTCTTAATGTCATGACCTCAACACGCATGCCAAAGGCAGTCTACATTGAAGACGTCATCGAGCGGGTTCTACAGTACACCAAGTTTCACCTTCAGAACACCTTGTACCCTCAGTATGATCCTGTCTACAGGGTGGACCCACACGGAGGTGACCGTTTTTTCATAATAATATAATTTTGATCTAATGGTTTTATTTGGCCATGAGTTTTATAAACCTATCTCTGTTATGATTCATTTATTAGCCACAACATTAAAGATCTKTGCCCTGACAATTGAATCTAGTCTTGAAACACTGGCACTAGGTAGTTATTATTATTATTATTTTTATTTAGTTTGTAAGATTTTTAATGTTAATTTAGTTCACAGACTGTGTGATGTGTTAAAAGACAAGACCAAGATCTTGAGTGGGTTTTGTCGTTGTTTTAATATACCTACAACAGAAAAGGCTAGCTTGAGCAGTTTTTCTGTACATTTGTATGCAAAGATATGTTTGAAACTACTGATTCAAGGAGTATTTTTAGTTTTATAATGTCCTCCCGATTGGAGAAGAAACTACCCCTTCAACAAACTTAAAGTGGCTCACAGGCCATCAGCTGACAGTAGTGAGCCAAGGGGAAGAAATGGCTCTTTTTATTATAAAGGTTGCAGACCCCTGCCTTAAGCAATCCTTGTAGGACTTATAGTCCCACGAGAGATTTAAATGCCTTTTTGATATGCTATATATAAAGAGAGATTAATTAAATTGAATGTTTTTTTTAAATAACAATTCATTTGAGAACTGTAAATAACTACATTTATTTTATTATTCATGACCGTAAGAACAAGAAGCAACTATTGTTTTTAATTGAGCTTTCCTTATTTGTCTAGGTGGCATGTTGAGCTCCAGGGCAAAGCGTGCAAAATGCTCCACACATAAGCAGCGTGTCATTGTAATGTTGTACAACAAAATTTGTGACATTGTCAGCAACATTTCAGAGCTCCTAGAAATCCAACTGCTTACAGACACCACCATCCTTCAGGTAAACATAAAACACGTTTGCAAAAAGGTTTGCATTTCAGTCACCAGTTTATCATTGCAGAAGCTGATTTTCTTGTTTCCTTTTTTATTTGACAGGTTTCTTCTATGGGAATCACCCCATTTTTTGTGGARAACGTCAGTGAGCTGCAGTTGTGTGCCATTAAATTAGTCACAATGGTGCGTCTTTGTTGATCTTTAGACACTTTATAGAATCATGCTGTTGGATCATAGAGTAAAATAAAATACATTTTTATGTTAAATTTACCCCATTAACTATAAACTTATTAATGAATTCCTGTCCATCCAGGTTTTCTCACGTTACGAGAARCATCGGCAGCTTATCTTGGAGGAAATCTTTACCTCTTTGGCAAGACTACCCACCAGCAAACGCTCTCTCAGAAACTTCAGGTAGATTCTTTGAACATCTGTTTGCATTGATTTATGGCTGTTTGGTGTTTGATGTACAGTATAATGTACTTTTTTGATGCATGGGTACCATAGAGAAAAAAATAACAGTAGAAGGGGGAAGTTTCTCCATATCATGAGTTTCAAATTACAGTATTTTCTTATGTGTMTAGAATGGCATAATGAGCCTTTACCCCTTATTCTCACCTCTTGTCTCTAAGACTAAACAGCTCAGACCAGGATGGAGAACCGATGTACATTCAGATGGTAACAGCTCTKGTGCTGCAGTTAATCCAGTGTGTGGTCCATCTTCCCAATGACAAGGATATTTTTGAAGAGTATGACAACAAGGTAAGCGTATTCTGCTTTAATCAAACTCTAGTTTGTTTGTCTAGAAAATCCCGATCATTTGTGTAATCGAACTCTGATGAGGACCAAAAAAGTGATCTTTGGTCTGCCTGAAATCTCAGTTTGGTTGAAGTGAACTTTGGTGCGTTTCGATTGCATGTGTGAACACCAAGTGGACTGGAGACCACTCCAAGAGCAGGAAGCAGGCTATAACGCAGAGCATTCTCAGTAATAATATAAATAAAGTTACTCGTATCTTGTAAATTCTCCACGGTTCTGCCTCGTTTTCCCTCATGCTGAGCTCATTGTTGAAGACCCTTTGTTTGTCACATTTGCCAAAAACAAAACATAAATCCCACAACAACTAAAATCTGACATCACTCCTTGTTTGTTTACATTTTGTGAAGAAGGAAGTTGCGCTCCATGTCTTCTTCAGAGGTTTTCATGTTGATACCTTTAATGGTTCTTGGTGCAGCGCCACCACAGGCGAGGGCGTGAACTGGTTGTTCACAGGGTTTAGTTCCTTTGACGCAGAGCAGTCTGAATGTAAACAAATCTTGTCATTTTGGTCCTCAATTGAACCTATTCTACCGGACTATCAAGCGTGAATACGACCTATACGACCTAATTGTGCGAAAACTACCCTTTTTTTCTAAAGAAGTTTTTTTTTCCTTTTTTTTTTTTTTATTAGGTGGACCAGGATGTCTTGATAACAAACTCTTACGAGACGGCAATGAGAACAGCACAAAACTTCCTCTCGGTCTTCCTCAAAAAGTGAGCACTTTTTCATCAATTTTACTTTTTAATATAAACTGTGAATCTTTTGATTATGTTTGTAGGTTGTATAGTCAGCTTTATGTTTTATATACTGTAAAAACTTATGTGAAGTCTTTTGTTTTTGAGTTGTTTTTTTTTCCTGCCACTTTTCCTACCTTCAGGTGTGGCAGCAAGCAGGGAGAAGAAGATTATCGACCATTATTTGAGAATTTTGTCCAGGACCTGCTGTCAACAGTGAACAAACCAGAGTGGCCTGCTGCAGAGTTGTTGCTCAGTCTGCTTGGTAGACTCCTGGTTAGTAGGAAAACTTCCTCTCTGTGTACTTGAAAGCAATTATTTATTCAATGTTTATTGTTTGTTTTTGTTTTGTTTGAGTCAAGTTGTAAATTTTTTCCATTAATGAAGCTTGTGTCACATTTGTGGCTATCAATGAAATAACACATTTTTAAATGTTGATGTATTAATAACAAGAATTGTTTTGTTTAAAGAATTGTTTTAAATTTGCCATTCAAAGGAATTTCTAGGTGTGAAATGACAAATTCCTTTTCACCTGTTACTAAAATCCTTCTATCTGCTATTTTTTTCACTGTATTTTCTTTTAATCAGGTGCACCAGTTCAGTAATAAACAGACAGAAATGGCTCTGAGAGTAGCATCTTTAGACTACCTTGGCACAGTCGCTGCCCGTCTGAGGAAGGACGCAGTCACAAGCAAGATGGACCAGAGATCCATTGATCGTATCCTAGAAGAGGTAGAGAACTTTTGTGAAGCATARACTGCATGAAGCTGATTAATTCCATGCCATTTAGGAACTTGTCTTATTTTTTTAAATTATTATAATTGGGGATGTGCATACAATTTTTTTCTTGCCTAAGATGGATGTGTGTGTAATCTATCCCTGTGATTATTTAGTCTCAAGGCACTGATGAGACCCAGCAGCTGCAGAAGGCTTTACTGGACTATATGGAAGAGAATGCTGAGACTGAYCCATCKCTTGTGGTGAGTTTACATCAGAATGAATGTGCAACTGCAGGTATCTGAAATCAGTTTGCAAAYTGAATATCAAAGTTTCTTTAATTTCTCTTGGTATTTCTTATACAATGGCATTACAAATTGGTACTTGTTAGTTCATGCTATACTCTGTACACGTCTTTTTCTCATTTTCTGTTGATTGTGTTATTGATTTCTTTGAAAATCCTTCAGCAGATCCTATACTAATACATTCTTTGTCTTCTAGTTTGCCAGAAAGTTTTATATTGCGCAGTGGTTCCGTGATGCTACAACAGAGGCCGAGAAGTCCATGCGGAACCAGAATCCAAAAGATGAGGACTCGTCAGACGGACCACAGCACGCGAAAGAGATAGAAACTACTGGTGAAATCATGCAGCGTGCAGAGAAACGCAAGAAGTTTCTACGCAACATCATCAAGACTTCGCCGGCTCATTTTGCCACATTGAAGTAAGGGTTGTCTGAAATCTCGCTGCTCAAATGCCAGGATGTATAATTCAAACAGTTGTCCTGTTCGTTTTTTGGCTTCTGTTTTACAACAAAAATGTGGAAAACATTTTTGAGCGTAGTTTCCGTAATGTTTGCACATTAACAGACTCACAAATTATTTCTCAAAGACAGTAAAGTTTTCAGTGTTTCCTTTACAGACTGTTAAAATGGAAAACAGCAGAAAGTTTAAAAATTCTCAGTTTGCCTTTTACTTATTTTCTTCAGAATGAACTCTGACACTGTGGACTACGACGACTCCTGTCTGATTGTGCGTTATTTGGCCTCTATGAGGCCGTTCGCCCAGAGCTTTGATATTTATTTAACACAGGTAAGCTTTGAATTTCTCACTTTATATTTCATATCTGTTCATGAAAGTCATCAAAGTTTCAATGGTAAAAAAAATTTCAATGGCAGGGTTGATTGGTTTGTCTTTATGGTTTAAAGCACTGAAGTTTGTTTGATCACAGATGGCTGTATTTAGACCATTTTATATATATTTTTAAGATCTTGCGAGTTCTTGGGGAAAGTGCCATCGCTGTAAGAACTAAAGCCATGAAATGTCTGTCTGAGGTTGTGGCTGTGGACCCCAGCATACTGGCAAGGGTAAGTTAGAATTTGTAAAGAACATACTGGTACATTTTTTGTGATCCAATTTCACAAACTACACATGGTCTGGGTTAAAAATGCATTCTTTTACTTTTTTCATAGTCTCATTTCAAGTTCTTATATATGCTACAGTAGTTTTTTTTAGATACTGTAATCTTTTTATTTTCATTTTGATTCTAAACCTCTAATTCTCCACTTGTGCAGTCTGACATGCAGCGAGGCGTTCATGGTCGTTTGATGGACAACTCTACCAGTGTGAGAGAGGCAGCTGTGGAGCTGCTGGGCAAGTTTGTGCTCAGCAGACCCCAACTCACTGAACAGTACTACGACATGCTCATAGAGAGGATACTGGTAAGGAGCCTTTTTGGACTTGTATTTTCTGTGATGATATCTGCCATTAAATTTTAAATTCTTAAGTATCGCAAAATGTTACAGCACTGCATTAATTTTGAACCGCTTTTAATTTTTTTTAGGTATAAGTTGTTTGTTGAATAAAATCCACTCAAGTTTGTTTGGAAAAACACTTGTAGAAATGTGGAAATTAATCCCATAAAGTTGCATTGCAGGGATTTAAAAGCAAAGCAACTTAAAATGTTTTTATTATTATTATTTTGAGCGTCTACATGACAGACATTAGCGTTTTAAAGGGATGTTTTTTGAGGTTATAAAATTCATCTATACTGGATTGTTTTAGCAAATGTTTTATGTTTGCATCTGGCACTTGGATATTCACATTGTTGTTTCTGTTGTCATGGAAATGTGAAGCAGGGTTCATGTGAAGTTCACTCTTCTACGCAGTCTTATACTGCCATCTGTTGGCAAACTAACGCTCCTGTGCCTTATTCATTCAAATGAAGAAAATAAGCACCTTGTTGTTGATGCATGTTTCACAGAGCAACGTATGGTTTTCAATTTTTATTTTTTGTTCAGGACACTGGTATCAGTGTAAGAAAGCGGGTGATCAAGATTCTCAGAGATATCTGTCTGGAGCAACCGACCTTCAGTAAGATTACTGAGATGTGTGTGAAGATGATTCGCAGGGTCAACGACGAGGAAGGCATCAAGGTATGGATCATATACTTCTATTATTTTATGTATTGTGACTTTTAAGATACATTTCACTATTGCAACATATGTTTAACACACCCTAGAGTTGAAAGTAGTTATTTTTAATATATTCCAGAAATTGGTGAATGAAACATTCCAGAAGTTGTGGTTTACTCCAACTCCAGCACACGACAAAGAGACCATGACAAGAAAAATTCTCAACATCACTGATGTTGTAAGTTTGACTGAGTCATTAGTTTGTTGTATAAGAGGATTTAGTACAACACTACATCTTGTTTTTGTTTAATTGCAAACTTTGCAATGAGCGGTTCATTTACCTCTCTGTCAAATACTTCAGGTTGCAGCATGTCGAGACACTGGTTACGACTGGTTTGAGCAACTTCTCCAAAATGTAAGTGATTCATTTTGTTTTTGAGAATTGTAAGCACAACATTATTTAAGATCTTGTGAAACTAACATTATTGCTCATGCTATAGCTCCTTAAATCTGAAGAGGATGCATCGTATAAACCAGCTAAAAAGGCATGTGTTCAGCTAGTTGATAATCTGGTGGAGCACATCCTTAAATACGAAGAGTCTCTTGCAGGTAAAAAAAAAAGTGCTGAAAAACTGTTTAATATATACAAAAGGTCCTCTTGTAAAAGACAAATTATAAAGGGTTTTGCGTAAATATTAATTTATTTTTTCTTTTAGAAAACAAGGGGGTGAACTCAACGCGGCTGGTAGCATGCATCACCACTTTGTACTTGTTCAGYAAGATCAGAGCCCAGTTAATGGTGAAACATGCCATGACCATGCAGCCCTATCTGACCACRAAGTGTAACGTAAGTTCTGTTTATTATTCAGTTTAACTATCTCTGTGTGCTTCATTCTTCAGATGGGTGGTAAAGAAATTCACAAATAAAGCTAAACTCTTAACAGATTTAGACGGAAAGAAAGTTTTTCCAATTTCAGTTGCTGACATCAGAAATTGATCTACTTGTAACAGAAAGCCCATGGATACCAGAAACAGGTCATATGTTGGTTTTGGCATGGTTTGCTTAGAAAGACCTTGTTGATGAGCTGTGGTTTAGTGTGTTCTGGATTAATAAATATGATTCTTGAAGCAGAAACTCAATTTATCTGCATACACATTGGTGTTTTTTTTTTCAAATACAAAAAGTCAAAGAAAACATATTTAGGAACTTGATAAAATACATGTGAATTTATCCATTTTATTACATGAATGGCATATTTTCTTTTGAGCTTGGCTTAGCCAAAGTGGAACAAGAAGTGACATCAAAAGGAAACTCTTTAAGAAACGGGACTCCCTGATCTTTGTTTATTGGAACGTTACAAACATTAAATGTCACAGTCACTTTTATGTCTCTGCTTTAAGTACATTTAATTTGTATAATCAAACGATTATTGTGGATGCAAGCGGCCGAAATGAGTTTCCTCTGCAGAGAGTCTGGGCTCTCCATTAGAGATAGGGTGAGAAACTCGATCATCCGGGAGGAACTCCGAGTAGAGCTGCTTCTCCTCCATGTCGAGAGGAGCCAGTTGAGGTGGCTCAGGCATCTGCTTAGGATGCCTCCTGGACGCCTCCCTGGTGAGGTGTTTTGGGTGTTTCAACTGGGAGGAGACCCAGAGGAAGTCCCAGGACACGCTGGAGGGACTATGTTTCTCAGCTGGCCTGGGAACAACTTGGGATTCCCACAGAGGAGCTGGGCCAAATGGCTGGGGAGAGGGAAGTCTGGGTGTCTCTGCTTAGGCTGCTGCCCCCGTGACCCCATCCCGGATAAGTGGAGGAAGTTTGATGAAATTTTTATCAACAACTGTTGTTTCTGAATGTACTTCAGTTATTTGGGCATTAAGTATGAACACCAGTTAGTGATTAAAGCAGCTGCTATTTTTGTGAAAATTTGGACATTTTTATCAATTCACCTGCAAATAGTCAATGTGCTCTAAGCACCATGTTTGGCTGTGTTTAAAATGTGAATCGATGACAGTGATGCCTGCAACTTTAGAAAGATGAGTGCAACAAAGAGCTCCTGTTTTTACACTGCATATTTGGCATCACACTAATGTAAAATTTGTTTCACATATTTCCTGGCTACTGTTTAATTAATTCCTTTGAATACCGTTATTCTAATTGTAACCTTTTTTGTTTTATGTAAGAAATTGAGTGCACTTTCTTTTTTTCAATGATATTAATTGTATGTTGTATGTATGATGACTTTTACAGTCACTCTTCATGACTGAATTGACTGTGGTTCTCCAGTAACAAGTGCTGTTTTTCCTGCAGACTGCCAATGACTTCATGGTTATTTGTAACGTGGCAAAGATCTTGGAGCTCGTGGTGCCTTTGATGGAGCATCCAAGTGAAACTTTCCTCGCCACCATTGAAGAAGACCTCATGAAGCTCATCATCAAATATGGCATGACGGTGTGTGGCAGTGAATTTTTTATATTTTTTTAAGGTATTTTAATTTATCCAGTGAAATGACCTGCTGTTTTTCCTGCCTTTCTTCAGGTGGTTCAGCACTGTGTAAGCTGTCTTGGAGCTGTTGTAAACAAAGTCACACACAACTACAAGTTTGTCTGGGCTTGCTTCCACAAATTCTATGGTGAGATAGACATTTAGAAACTTCATAGTAGATGACTTCAAACAAAACAATTTKACCAGCCTAAAATCAAAGTTCTTTGTATTTAAATAGTTTTTTTTTTATCCTCAGGTGCACTTAACAAACTTAAAATTCAGCATCAAGAGGATCCCAACAGCACGACATTAGTCGCAAATAAGCCTTTCCTTCTGCGATCGCTATTCACTGTGGGTGCACTGGCTCGACACTTTGATTTTGATCTGGAGGAGTTTAAAGGCCCCAACAAGGTCAAACACTAGATTTTGTCATTAATCTAAAATAGACAAAGCTATGTATTTTGCGATTAGTACATTTTTATGCCCACAAATAGCCTGTATTTTTGCAACTCAATTGCTAACCTGGCAGTTATGTGTGGTTTTGTATTTATCTGCAGGTTGTTATCAAGGAAAAGGTTCTTGAGCTGCTGCTGTACTTTACCAAACACGAGGATGAGGAAGTCAAGACCAAAGCCATCATTGGCTTAGGTATAAAAAAAGATAATAATAATAATAATAATAATAATAATAATAATAATAAAAGATTTTCTTGCTCCAAGAAGATGGAGTTATGTTATATTTTCTTACATCATAATTTAATACTATTGTTTTCTTGCAGGTTTTCTTGTCATCATGCATCCCAGCCAGATGTTCGTGCCTGAGGTCAAGTCATTGTACAATGGGATTCTGGCAGACGGCTTGTCCTCCATCAATCTAAAAATCCAGGTCCTCAAAAACCTGCAGACGTACCTTCAGGAAGAAGACACACGGATGCAGGAAGCAGACAGAGAATGTATGTAAAGTTGTTGGGGTGTTTTTGCACGTGTCAAGACATGAAACAAATTGTTCTACTGTGTTCATTAGTTAATAGGGGTGTAACAATGCATCGATCTATATCGATATATCGATTTCGCTGGTTCATGATTCAGTTATATCGATACAAAATGAAAATATCGATCTATATCGCCATATTCTCAATGAGAATCGATATCATATGCCCATCTAACACAGTCATTATGTTAGATGAGCATATGATATCGCATTATATAGATCACAGACGTGAATTGAATTGAATCGAAATCATATTGTGACACTTTGTGATATCGAGAAATATCAAATCATCATCCAAACACATCCATGTAATATATTGTGATAAAGCTGGTGATTTACACCTCTATTTGTTAGTAATACATTTTAGTTAAAAAAATGATATGTAATGCAAGAAGAATAAACACTTTTATTTTCTGCCCTTCTTTAGGGAAGAAACTGTCAAAGCAAGAGGATCTGAAAGAGATGGGAGACATTTCTTCAGGGATGAGCAGCTCCATAATGCAGCTTTATCTAAAACAAGTGTTGGAGGCATTTTTTCACACTCAGTCCAGCGTACGACACTTTGCTCTCAACGTCATAGCTCTCACACTCAACCAGGGTCTTATCCATCCTGTACAGGTAAGACTAAAATGTCCAGTTTCAGTTTGTTACTTTAAACACAAAAGTCTCCCGGTGAAGAAATACTAATGTTCTCTGGTGTAGTCAGAAAGCACAGTTTCACACATGCAAAAGCACATACATGTGATCAAATAATAATAAATTTGTCTGTGCAGTGTGTACCCTACCTCATTGCAATGGGAACAGACCCAGAGCCCAGCATGAGGAACAAAGCTGATCAACAGCTGGTGGAAATAGACAAGAAATACACAGGATTCATCCATGTAAGTTGGAGCTCAGCATTGTCATGTTTTAAAGCTCATCTTGTCACACAGTGGTTTAAAATTATTTTAGTTTATTTCCTTTTCTCAGAACAACCATAAACACCTTAAAGAGAATCACATAGTCATTCTGCAGCATCTGAACTGCAAGTGTAAATTACAATGTCTTTGTTTTTGTTGACATATTCAAATAAGAGCTGCCAACGGCTGTTTGAAATGCCGATCGTAACGCTTCTCTTTCATCACATACAGATGAAGGCAGTGGCTGGGATGAAGATGTCATACAATTTGCAGCAGGCCATCGCTTCATCTCGCAAATCCATAATAAGAGGCTTCAGACAAGATGAGACCCACTCGGCGCTCTGCTCCCACCTCTATTCTATGATCCGGGGGAACCGGCAGCATCGGCGGGCTTTTCTCATCTCATTACTGAACCTCTTTGATGACAGTGCCGTGAGTCGACCTATAAACATAAGCTTATCCCAAAAAAAACACTGGCCAAGTGAAAATTGTTTGTGTCCAGACTAACACTTCCTTCTTCTTCTCTTTTCTGTCTGCAGAGGACAGAAGTCAATATGCTGCTGTTTATCGCAGACAACCTGGCTTGTTTTCCATACCAGAGCCAGGAAGAGCCACTCTTCATCATGCACCACATAGACATCACACTGTCTGTTTCTGGCAGCAACCTTTTGCAAACTTTCAGAGAGGTATGATAAGACTGCAAATAATTGCTTATATTCATTTAGACTGTGTGCCTCCCACTGAATAATCCTAATTAATATGTTTGTAACTACAGGAAAACTTCACATATTGTAATCTTATTGACTGTTTCTTCAGCTACTTCTAAAGGAGCCGAGGCGCAAAGAAAAGAAAGTGAAGGAGTGGAAGCAAGCGTCTGATGGGGAAGACGAAGAGGAAAAGATGAACTGTGATTCTTCTAGGAGTGATGAAGAAGAGAAGAGCAACAGTGAGGACGATGAAAACGATGAAGATGATGTGGTACGGCGGCCAAAGAAGACAAGAAAACCAGTTCAAACCTCAGACAGCTCGGACTCTGAGTCTGATTTGGATGATTTGGATGTGGAGGATGTGGACAAAGTGATGAGACTTCTTCCAGACAATCCCACAGGTCTCTTGGACTTTGCCAAYGCTGTTCAGGGCATCCTACTTCTGCTCGTTCTCAAGCAACATCTTAAGAACCAATATGGATTCTCTGACAGGTGAGATTGTTTTTAACCTCATAAAGACTAGATGGTTTAAATTTGTATAGGCCTGCAAAGTTTTTCATACTGTGAGCTTCCCTTCAGTCATCCATAATTTATGTTGCGTTCACATGAAATTCATCACAAGGTCACACACTACACCAGAGGACTGACCCTGATTTTGTTTGACTTATTCTTACCAAGCAATTACAACTGTCATACAAGCATTTCACTGATTAATGTTGGGCTTCAGACCTCTCCCAGTAAATCAATCTTTGTTGCTCACCTAGTTCTTGAAGAGCAGTAGTAGTTTGTACTATTAAAGTACTGAATCATAATGTTTACAATAACACTAATTGATTTAAAAAAATCATTCTTTTGAAATCAGTGATATAACAGCCCAACGCGTTTTTGTTTTCTAGCATGCCCCAAACAAGATACAACTTAGACATGTCTGAGAGTGAGGGTAGTGTTAACCTCCTTTGAAAATTGAGTACAAAACATTCGAAGCTACTTCAGAAAGTGGTTTGGCTACATGTGGATGAACCTCCAACACAGCACAAACATTTTACAACTCAAGGGGAAAACAAGCAACTTTTTTTTCACCTTTCAAAGTAAAAGAACATCTCAAAGTTCAACCAATGACGACTAAGAGGAACAGACACAAGCAACTGGTTTTGTCTGGTCTCGAGGTCATTGCCTTACTTGGTCAAGTATTACTGGGCAAACTGCTAGTTGCACTTTGCAAAAAGCAAATGGTGAAATGATGTTTCTGAATACTGTTTAGCCATTCATGTCCAGTTTGCATCCATTTTAAAGGGCCTGTGACATTAAATTTTGCAATAAACATGAATGCATTTTTGAAAACATAACATTAATAACATATTGCAAAACAAATTTCATGCCTCTGAGATGAACAGTTGTTGAGATATTTGCACATGAAGAAACAGGAAGTGATGTCAAAGGGGAATGTCTGCCTGTTAACAGAGCATTGTTACAACAACTGATAATACAGACTTTAGAGAAGAATTTGAGGCTTCATTAGATTATTTTGCGTTACTATTAAACACAGATGATGAAGCGTTAACGTTTATATGATACTGTTTTAATAAATAAAGACCAGAGTTTAATTTATTAATGAGTTCCCCTTTGTTGTCACTTCCTGTTTCACTTTGGCTAAGCCAAATCCAAAAGAAAATAGGCCAGTTTTGTGACAAAATGGGTAAAATCATGTGTATCATGCCAAGTTTCTTAAGTATAAATATGTTTTCTWTGGGTTTTTGTATTTGAAGGATATGCATTTCACAGGTACTTTAAACCTCTGCTAACTCTTCTAGAATAAATATCATGCTAGATGTTCTTGCTAATTGTGTCTTTTAAGCACTTTGAGAAATAGTGATTGTGGATCATTCTGCCAATTTGTCTCATACCTAGATCATATGCAACTTAGAATTTTAGTCTCTGATCTGAAAGTCAGACTAAAGCAAGCAGAACAAAAAAGACTGAAGTTAATCTATTATAAAGTTTATCCTCATTTGACCATCTTAGAGTTGATCACAGTTCAACAATCCCATAAGTATTGAAAACAAAAACGTTGTGTTTTGTCTTTCAACAGTAAAATTCAGAAGTACTCTCCAACTGAGTCAGCCAAGGTGTACGATAAGACTGTGAACAGAAAAAGCAACATTCATTTCAACCCTCGACAAACCATGGACTTCATCTCCAACAACATTGCTCACGCCACACTGTCAGAGGATGTAAAAAGGAGGATAGTCAAACAGTACTTAGACGTAAGTAATAAAGAACATGTACAACTGATTGGGAGTCAGTTTTTCAGCACATTTTCTGTAGGTTTCACTTTTTTTCTCTCTAAGATGTCGCTTAACTGCTGTTGTTTCTTTAATGCACATAGTTTAAGGTTCTGATGGAACATCTGGATCCAGATGAAGAGGATGAGGAGGGAGAAGCATCTGCCAGCGCCAACATCAGAAACAAAGCCATAAACGCCCTATTAGGAAGCTCAGGCCCCTTGTCGGGTCCTAGTCCGCGCAATCAGGCGGGACCAGAAACTGATGACGACGACAGTGATATCGACGAAAGGACTCCAGGGGTGAGATTAAGAAATTTATTCATGATTTAGTTGCAGTTAATTTTTTTTTAATTCTTTAATTTCTTCTTCTCATCAGTCATCTCGAAGGTCAAGGAGAGCGGGTGATTCCTCAGATCCAGGCCGCATGAGCGAGATAGTGGAATCAATGGATGTGATCGCCCTCTGCTGCCCCAAATACAAAGACCGACCACAGATAGCTCGAGTCATCCAGAAAACTTCCATCGGATACAGCATCCACTGGATGGCGGGCTCCTATTCGGGGCCCTGGGCAGAGGCCAAGAAACGCGATGGACGCAAACTAGTGCCTTGGGTGGACACTATTAAGGAGTCAGACATCATTTACAAGAAGATTGCCTTGACCAGCAACCACAAACTGAGCAACAAAGTTGTACAGACTTTACGCTCACTATATGCAGCGCGGGAAGGAGGGGCTAGCTAATGGCTCCTGTTGGGTTTTTTTTTTGTTTGTTTTTGTTTTATTTTTGTTTTCTTTGCTCCATTTCTACTTTATGAAAATCCTCCTCTTCCCTGCTCCTGCTCCTCCTTCTCAACCTATCACCTCCAACAACACAGCCAAACTTCACTGGATTCCTACCTAGCCCCTCTTCTTCCTCATTTTTGTAAGAGAACACAAGAGGGCAAGAATATTTGACACTACATACTTTTACATGAGTTATTCTTGCAAAAATGATACAAAACACAAGACTGATGTTCAGAGGAAAGAATCCTGAAGGCATTAAAGGAATAATTTCCCCAAATTATTTCTTAAAAGGCTAACAGAGGCGAGACCTGGAGGGAAATGTTTTGTCAACATTGTTGTGGGAGCTCCTTCGCTGTTGTGCAGCAGATTCTAGTCGCTCATTTCTACTCCCACTGTATTATAGTTTAACATGACGAAAAACTAAAATGTTTATATCTCTGAATACAAAAAAGCTGTAAAAAAAAGAATAAAACCTTAAGTGAATGTTGGAAATTAGTCTTTTTGATGTTCTTATTAAAAGTGTTTTTTGGAATTTATTATACTACTAGCACCCTGATGGTTTTTTTTTTCTTTTAGCTTTTAGATATTTGAGAAACAAAAAAGAAAATAAGAAATTTTATTTTTGTTCACGTTTTATTTGTTCATTCTGTAAAATGGCACAGTCCTCTGAATATAATTTATTCTATTTCAAACTACGCATGCAGTATATGTGGCCTATTGCAGGAGGATATTTTGTAAATGTAGATTTTGTTGTATTAGGTCACCCTAGTAATAAGAGGAAAAGGGATTCATACCCTTTTGGTGGAACAAATACTGCAATAAATTTTCTACTTCTCTTTGTCACTTGTCTGCTCAAAGTGTTAATCTGAACTTTTCATTTTACAAATGGAAAAATAAATCAGTAAAACTGGAAATGGAAAAACAAGACTTAAAGAAGGAATGAGCATTCAAATGGTACCAGATATTTTCTGTATCATTTGACTTTTGTATTATATGTCCATGTTTGATGT
Organism: Austrofundulus limnaeus; assembly: GCF_001266775.1. Taxonomy (NCBI): domain Eukaryota; kingdom Metazoa; phylum Chordata; class Actinopteri; order Cyprinodontiformes; family Rivulidae; genus Austrofundulus; species Austrofundulus limnaeus. Next base: position 389,321 of record NW_013952667.1, read on the forward strand.
TAGAACAATCAAAAATAAGACAGTTTGTAGGTTATCAAAAATTTTATTAATCCGTCCCTCTGTTTAAATTGATACATGTTTCTTTGTGATTTTTATTGGTATTTGTTAGTGCAGTTGTTTTAAGGCTTTGGTTGCTTTTTCACACATTTTCTCTTCAGTCCCTGTTTTCTGGTCCTGATGGTATAATGTGAATTGTGTGTGCTTTAAAAATGCTAAAAGTGGACAAGTGGAGGACAAAAGTAGTGTGAGATTGAAGAAACTGTCAGAACTTCATTCTTTATTGAGTATCTAAGAATCACATTTTGAAGGAATAGGAAAAATTCAGCAAACTTTATTCATGATGCAAAGCAACTAAATATTTAATTTAAAAGTTTGTTTTAATTTATTTGAAGTTGGATGCTGTGTAAACACAACACACTTTGATGCTGTAGAGCCTTGACAGATTCACAGACAATAGTTAAGTGACCTAATAACAACAAAATATCCTTAAAAGGCAGAGAAAGCTGACAATTTCTACAAAAATAATTACATAATAATAATAATAATAATGATAATAATAATAATAATAATAAATGACCAGAAAGTCTGAAGAAGGTTTGATCAAGACCACTCTAAAACATTACCAGAATGCCTGGCTCTTTGTAAGGAATATCAGAGATGACTGTTCAAATATTTTTGTTGTATGAAAGTATGTCAAGCCATTTTAGCATATAATTTGTTTCGTCTGACTAGCTGTAATTGCATTCCAGATATCTAAAAAAATGAGTTTTGACTAAGCATCCCTACATTTTGACTATCTGGAATGTTAATTTAAGATATCTGTATTAACATTCCGACTAGTCATAATTCCAATTCAAGATATCTTAAAAGGAATTTTGACTAGTCATAATTACAGATCTAGATATCTTTAATTTAGTTGTGACTAGTCATTATTTGCTTTCAAGATATCTGTAATTGAATTTGAGCTAGTTAAAATTTTATTTGTGATATCTAAAAGTACATTTAAGATATCTTGAATTATGGAGTAATTTGAGATATTATGACTAGAATTATTAGAATTATGACTAGTCAAAACTAAAATTGAGATATCTTCAATTTACTTTATGACTAGTCATAATTCAATTGTAGATATCTGAAATGTGTATTTCAGATAGTCAGTAATTCATTTAAGATATCTTGAATTGAAATCTCCATACAAGTCAATGGTAAATCTGACGTCATTTCGACTAGTCAGAATGTAATTAGAGATATCTCAAATGTGTATTTTGTCTAGTCGAAATATAATTGGAGATATCTTAAATCGCTAAAACGTCTAGTCATAAAACAATCTGAGATATCTGGAATGTCAGGGCGGTAAAACCGAATTTATGTTAAAACGGCTTGCCATAGATATTTTGACTAGTCAAAATATAATTAGAGATATCTTTAATAACAAATATGACTAGTCATGATTCAGTTTCAGATATCTGGAATGGAAGTGTCGTGAATTCGATTATATGCTCAAATGGCTTGCCATACCTTAGTCTTCGCACTAAAACTCAAGTAATCTGATGGATTTTTTAAAGGAGTATCAGAAAGTGTGAACACAGTTTAAAATGTTTGTTTTTGCACGAGATAACAATTCTATTGAAAAAAAAAATGTTTTCTGAAGGTACTTTAAAACGATCTGCAAATAAGATTAGAGTCGGGAAATCTAAAACATTTTCTCGAGTCAAAGCGAAACATTTTGGACCTAGGGGCTTGTCGTAGTTTTATGATGTCACGGCCGGGGTTTGGATTGTTTTGGCGGGTTTGAATTTTGTCGAAGGTTTGATTCAGTTACAGCTGTGAAAAATATCGAAAATGGAGCGGTAAGTATGAACGTATTCACAAAAAACATTCACGCTTATTTTATAAATAGTGAAGCTGGATGACAAACGTGCTATTTACTCGCTTTGACACATGTTACTTGTCTATCACTAGCTGTCGCTAGCAGCAGCAACCGTTAATAGTATGTCGGCTACCACAACAAAGCTGAACGTCGTCTTAAAAGTTATATCGCTGTTTTTTGTTTTGTCCCACACTTAATTTTACGAACTTAATGGTTACGTTAAGGTCACTCTAACAACATTGTCTAGTAATAGTTGTTAGTGAGAATAGTCACTTTTATTTACATCCTAACACAGCTGTTAGTGCAAAAAACTTTAGCCAAGTCACGCTAATTAATATTCTGTATTATTATGATTATGTACTTCCAGAAARGGTAGTAAAATAACGTTCTAAATAACGTGGTGTTTGTTTGTTTGTCTGTATGATTGTGTCAGTGGAAGACCGAGCCGAGCAGGAAGCTGCAGACCAGTAGCGTCGGAGCTACCGTTACGGGTGCAGGACAACAACAGGGGTAGCATGTACGCAACACCACAGAGGTTTGTATCAACGTAGAAACACACAGCAGTAGATATAACGCAATCAGATGTACAGATGGAGCTAAAGTATTTTAGGATGGTTCGCTGAGACGCCTCCCAGCTGATTTCATAAAGGTTTGCTTTGCCTCTAATCAATTGCTGTCTGTTATCAAAATATCTTGTGAACCGCTGTATGGATTTTAATTTATTGATTGATTGATTTTATTTAGCAATAATATTGAATGTACATACACATCTAGTACATATATTATTAGTACTTTGATAACACAAGAAAGTGAGAAACACTTCTTTCCATTGTGGTCCAAAAATTAAGTGACAGCGTTATATGGGGGTATGTTGCGGGTGTTTCAGAGAAAATAAGACGTTTTTTTTTCTAAACATGATGTCCCAGTGGCTTTCAAACCCCAAAACACATTACGGCAAAGGCTGGTTCACCCCAAAGATCCGGTGCCCCGGCACAAACAGAGCAATGTTGTATATGCTGTTAAGTGCCAGGGGGACTGCGACCAGTTACACATCGGGGAAACAAAGCAGCCACTGTTCAAAAGAATGTCCCAACACAGACGAGCTACATCTAATGGCCAGAACTCTGCAGTTTTCACTCATTTACAGGCCAGCGGTCACTCTTTCAGAGATGAGGATGTTCTCAAAAGAAGCCATTTTTGTGAAGAAAGACTGTCCATCATTAAACAGAGGTGGAGGCCTCCGTTTTCAGTTGTCCCCCTCCTACAGCGCTGCTATTGCCAGTATCACTCCACCCCCCGTTAACAATAGGTGTTGATTAGGTGTCAACAATAGCCATGGTGAGTATCAGTCACATGGAGGCAGGACTCAAAAGCCTGAATTTTGCCTGAAACTCTCAGACTGAAGAAGTCTCTTGGAGGAGAGGCGAAACGTTTCATTAGAGAAGAACCCGTCCAGAAGACCTATACAATTTTTTTCTTTTTGATTTTTTACCTGGATTACTGAGATGCATCAGGATATATGGGGGAGAATATAGACACAATGATGAGAAGCAAGATACAATGATGGAGAAAAATGTCATTAAGTTTATGACAGTCAGAAAGGTATGCAGATACAACAGAACAGATAAGAATATGAGAAGATGAGTTTGAGGACATGGTGAAGGGATTTAACTCCTCTTCACGGAGGCTGTTTAGTAGAAGATCTTTTACCTTTGATTTAAAATTCTCAATGCAGTGTATTGACTGTATAAGTGTTGGGAGATCATTCCATGCTTTGTCTCCAGAATAGCTGAAAGAAGTCTGACCGAAGGATTTTGAGGTGGGGATAACTAGAGACAGTGGGCCAGGTCGAGTGTTGTGGCACTTTTCATTTACAGTGATCAGGGGTCAGATTTTTAAAGGATTGTGTGGAAACCATACTAAAAATGAACGAACGCCCAAAAGGCGAAAATGGCGTACGCCAAAAAAGATTCAGATTTATGAAACTGTGCTAACGCACGTTTCTGCGCACCTTTAATTTATAAATCACAGCCGCACATCAGAGTTCGCGCACAAGGTCCCGCCTCAGGTTCTGCCCTCTACATGCCCACACTCAACCATAAAAAGTCAATGTAAAGTACCTCATGTTAAGATGTATTTAAATCAGTCAGCTGATCAATGTCAAAAGAAGTGATTGGCTCAGACGCGCTCCGTCGTGCGTCTGGAGGATGACGGGTGCTGCTCACGTGAACAGAATGTCTGTAATTGATGGATTTTCCCTGATTTTGCAGGTTTACATATGTTTAGAGTAATTAATGATTTTGATCAAAAACTCAGCTTCAAATTAATTTTCTCTCAGAGCCTGCAGGATGATAAAAACAATAAATAAAATTAAATAATTCAGATAAAGTTAGAAATAATATAACATATAATAATAATCATTTTATTTGAAAAGCACCTTTCAGGACACTTACAGCATTATATCATCATATAAGAATGTGTGAAATTACAGAGACAAGCTGGCATGAGTTAGAGAGCATGGATTACTAATGAAGTTAAAATGGATATGCTAATCTAAAGAGATGTGTTTTCAAATTAGTCTTGAACACAGGAAAAGAGGTGGTGTTTCTTAGGTCAGGTGGTAGAGAGTTCCAGAGGAGAGGTGCAGAAGAGGTGAAGGCCCTGCTCCCCATGGTGGAGAGGCAGGCAGTGGGTACTTGGAGGTTTAGGGAAGAAGAGGATCTAAGAGAGCGGGAGGGGATGGAGATGTGTATGAGGTCGGACATGTAAGGAGGGGCAAGGAATGAGAGATCATATTAGAAGCAGCACTTAGGTCAAGGAGGATGAGGATGGACAGGAGACCAGAGTCGGCAGCAAGGAGAAGATCATTGGTGATTTTTTTACGAGGGCGGTTTCGGTGCTGTGGTCGGGGCGAAAACCAGATTGAAACTCCTCATAAAGGTTATTGTTGGAAAGGTGAGAGTGGAGTTGACTGGCAACAACCTTTTCCATAATCTTGGAGATGAAGGGCAGGTTAGAGATTGGACGAAGATTACTGAAGTTACTTGGGTCGAGACCGGGTTTCTTGATGATGCGGGTAATGGCTGCAGATTTAAAAGCTGATGGAATAACAAGTTTAATTCAACAAATAATTTCACCACTCGTCTCCTAACATGCACACTGGTGAGGGTGGGCGCGCCCTGCGCGTACCCAAAGCATGATGTCATGCTGTTGAAATGTCTCTTGTCGGGGAGGGGTCTGTGGGTCAGGGTCGTGAGGAGGAGGAAAGAAATTAATGAGTTGCGTGAACTTTTATTTAAGATTTAAGTTTTTTTTTTTTCAAAGCTCCTTCTGGCTCAGCAGCAGAAGCATAAATGAATATGAATATTTCAGAAATTAATTTGTGTGTAGAATAAATAAACACAGCCACTTTAAGATTACTTGGGACAATAAGGATGTTAATTTCTACATGTCTATTTGTAAACATAATTAATAAAGTTGAGTACTTTTGGGATTGTTTTTAAAATATAGACTAACATGTGGAACCAATTCATTTGTTTACAAACTTGCTTTCTTTGCAGTAAACTACTTTCTTTTGGAAAGCTCAGCATGTCAAAATCAGCATCTGTGACCTCTGAAAAACGGACCACATTTTTTGGTGCCAGGTATGTGAATGTTATTTTGTGAAACTTTGTTTGTTATATCTGTCTACTATACTTTAATAGTGAGCCAAATAAAGTAAAACATTACTGCAGGACTAGTGGAGCCAGCATGCCTCGGAGCAGCATCGTGGGGTTTGGAGGAACTGAGAAGATCAAAGATACCAGACCGCTCCATGATAAGACATTTGTTCAGCAGTGTATCCGGCAGCTGCATGAGGTAAGCTGGTTAGAATTAGCCATAATTGTAATAATTGTGGATATTACTGCTGTTTGACAACAACGATTATTCTGTTCTATTTTATGTTTAATATGTTAAATGCAGTTTATACAATTTTCAATAGCAGTGCATATTTAATGGATTATCTCTTAAGATATTTATAACAAAGGGGGAAAAGTAAACCTGCAGCTACAAGTATATGAGCTGCTTGATGTGCTTTTTCGTTTAGAGGTATAGTTGCTGCGTTGTCTTCTACAAATATATTGTTTCATGATTTTTTATTGTTTCTTAATAACATTAAATAACATTATRTTGATTAAATGCTAATCTTAATGCCTTCTTGCAAAGAATGAGGAAAAAGTGTTGCTTTTGTCCAACTTGATTTTTCTCTCTCTCTCTTTCAGTTCTTAACTGAACAGGGTTTTCCAGGCACTTTATCAGCCAAAACTCTACAGTCACCTTCCACCAAGGAATTTGTGAAGATTTTTGAGTTCATTTACTGCCAGCTTGATCCAACCTTTGAGATGCCAAAGTCCAAAGTTGAGGAGGAGGTTCCAGCTCACCTAAAAGGCTTAGGGTAAGAATGTTGTGTTTTCCTGGAAACAGGAACCGTTAAAATCAAATCTATGTTTAGATTTTCCTTTAGTTGAAATAAACATTGCTAATTCTTTGTCTGTCTTCCCGTGTGTCTCGTTAAAGGTATCCATTTGTGCTTTCCAAGTGTTCAATGTATTCTGTTGGAGCTCCTCATACCTGGCCTCAGGCCCTCGGTGCTCTCATGTGGCTAATTGATAATGTCAAGGTTCGAAGCAAATAATAACCAGGTGGTATGCTAACACAGTTTATTAAAGTAAGAGTTTTCAGTCTATTCATTAGCCTAAATGTCTGTTTTAGATCCAGTGGAGTTTATCTAAGCAGGAGCGGCTGTTTCCTGACTCCTGTGAAGATGTCAACAATATGGAGGAGGGAGCTGAGTACAGAAAGGTATTTTGACTGAATTAAACAGCAGTGAGGGGTCTAAACCCTTCTCATACGAAATGTGTACAAACGTAAAAAATTTATTTATTATGGGTGTCGAAAGCTGCAAACCATAACTTATTATTAATTACACTTTTTATGACAGTAATTTTCTTTGAAAATCAATCTTTACAATAGAGCTGTAGCAGTTTTTGTCAGAGTCGATGTTTAGTGTCCATTAATTTTCATTTTTTATTCAGCTTTTCCTGGACTACACAGCTGATTCATACGCCAAGTTCATGCAGGGTCAGGACACATTTGAGGAGGAGAATGAGGAATTCCTCACCAAATTGAGTAAGCACTGCAGCACTATAAATA
>NW_013952667.1:396438-397606 GCF_001266775.1 Austrofundulus limnaeus
ATATATATATATATAATGTATGTACATGTTCTGTATTTCGTTAAATTGTTTTAAACTTGTGTTTCCACAGAGAAGCATTACAAAGTTGATGAAACCCTGCTGCTGTCGGAGGAGGAAAAGCTCAAAACCCTCCGTGAGGAGGTTGAGCGCCTGTCAAAAGAGAATCAGACAGTAAGACATTTCCTTAGACACATCTTCCTGTGTATGCATTTATTTTTTTAAAATAACATACTTATGTTAAAATATATGGTGAGGGTCATCTAATCAAATCATGTTATTGTGTAAATGGGAACAATCTAGTGTCAAAATAACCTCATTTTAAAAGACACATTTATGGACAAAGATGTTGAAGCTTTTCTGTCTGGACTTTTTGTTGACTGAGTGCCTAACCACTACGTAATTTATTTTCTTTGGACAGGATCGTCTAATGACAAAGAAGATGGAGATGATGAAGCTGCAAGCAGACTCGAAGAATCTTCTGAGTTATCGAAGCAACATGGAGTCTTTTAAAGCCAAACTGGAGAACAAAGCCTCAGAACTAAAAGATGAACTGGGGACAACTGGTAAATACAGACAATAATGTCTTTCTAAAATTAAGTTTTCTGTTGTTTGAGTACATCCTGAGGGAGGTCTGATGTCTGGATCAGCCACCTGCTTTGTCCTTCATTACTAATTAAGTGCAAAGGAGTCCACAGCAGCTTTTACATTCCTTTAGTCTTTGGGCTGCAGTAAGACTGTAGCTGTAGATGTATTTTTTTCCAGTCAAACAGGTGAGGGAACTGAAAACACTTCTGTAATTTTTCAGTCAGTCTTTTGGAATCCCTCAAACACGAGAGGGGAAAACTTCAACATCTGCTGCAGAACCAAAAGTTCACTCCAGCTGATGTCGAGAGGATCAATGCAGAGAAAAGGGAACTTCAGCAGACCATCGCTGGTCTCACAAAGTCTCTCGAGGAAGCTGAACAGCACAAGTGGAATGAAGAAATTGCTTTGTCTAAAGGGAAAGAGAAGGTACTTTGTGGGAATTAAAACAGGCCAGTGCGTTATCAGCTTGTTAGTTAAAAATGTTCTATAATGTGTTGATAGTACACCTTTTAATATGGTGCACATAGTTCACATTATTATTTTTTCCTCTTAGTGCCACTTGTTTTTCCAATGTCTATTATTA
>NW_013952667.1:397711-403439 GCF_001266775.1 Austrofundulus limnaeus
CTTCAATCTAGGTGGACTTGAAGCTGACTGAGTACCACAAATTGGCACGGAAACTCAAGCTGATCCCACAGTCGGCAGAAAACGCCTGTGGTCACGATTTTGAGATTAGGTCATTGGAATGTGGACCCGGCAGTGCAGTTCAGCACAATGTACAGCTGCAGGTACTTCTAACCAGTGGTCCAGTTCACACTACCATTGAAATTGTTGTGAGAGACTGATTTGATCTCGGTCAGATTTAGGAAAACTGAACTACACCTCCTGGATTATCTCGTGTCAGTTGTATGTTTGAAGATTAAACTCTTCATATGTAAACCATATCTTGGATTACTAAAAGTTAAAGGTGATGGTGTTTCATGTAGTTGTGGTTTGTGTTGTAGATGCTTCTGAGAAAGTTGGTCACTGAYGTAGAAGAGGAGAACAGTCGGATAGTCAACTTGAAACTCAGCCTGGAAGAGTCCATTGAACAGGTAAAATCTTTACTACTCTATGCTACTTCTTTCATTTAGCAGAAACAGTCACTTCTTTGTTAGATTTTTTTTTTTATTATTGTGGCTCTAAAATACAATTTTGTCTTTTAGGTAACTTCCAACATCCTGGACAAGTCCAATGACCTTAAGCAGCTCAGAGAACAGATCCGTAAGTTGGACGAACGACTGGAGTCTAACATGCAGGTACAGTTCACTTTAACTTCTTCTCAGTGAAACTGTTGTTTTGTACATGTGACACTAATATCCACCATATTTATTTACACAGGAGCTAGCCAGAGAGGAGCAGGACTGGGACAGAGAGATAGTGTCTGTGGAAAGCCACCGCAAACGTCTTGAGGAGAAAGTTAATTATGGTTATGATGAGGCTGTGCAGCAGCTAAAGGCAGCGCAACAACAGTAAGCAGCAGCTGTATATTCTGACAATTATGTAACGTGTTTGCATGCAGGTTTACAGCTCTCCACTAAAATTATTAATAACATTTGATTGTTACTTCTCAAGGTATCACCTGGTGCTGCTAGAGACGAGCGAAGAAAGACGAATAGTCACCAGCAACCTGACGTCCATATTTACCACAGCTGCAAATCAGTTGTCGGTTATTGAGGTATTGTTCAAAAAATGTTGGGTTTTTTTCAGGGAAAAACTAGCAAAACAAATTGATTTTAACTTACAAGGAAAGATGTGGAGACTTTCTATTTTTTTCTCTCTCCGGTGTTCCCCCAAGGCCTCTGTGTGAAAGTGTACATTTCTCCTAACACACAAAAAAAACATCTGAAAGGAGAGACTGTGGAATACATTTTAGTTAGTGTAGATGCAGAGCACCATTTTTAGCCTTTTTGCTCACTATCTTGTGGTTTCTGTCCATCATCAGAAGTGCATGGATGAGCTGCATAGCCGAGTGCAGCGCGTCACCTCCAAGGCCATTGAAGAGGATGAGGCTGCTGTTCAGAGGATGAAGGAGATGCTGAGGAGCTTCAAGGCAAAAGCAAATGGTTTATAGAGAAATGCAGCAAAATGGGGACCTGTTGGCCTTCAAAAAGAGAATATTCCTTGAACTTTTATTTGAATAGTTTCCATTTTGTCTTTAAGTAAATATATCTTTTTGGATTTACATTTAAAGTGAAATAATTTTTGTTTTATAATTTTTTTTCTACTAATTTTTTTATTTTTTTTGGATTTGCCTAGTTAAAGGCTGAATAAAAACAAAACATCTTAACTGCGTTTAAACATTGACAAACTCAAGGTGGCAGCACCAATTTACTGACAAGTGAAACTTCACGTTGCCTGTTAGCTGACAACATTAGATGCTATGTTATCAGTTCAGTTTTGTTCTTTTTAACCAGCTGTCTAATTAATCAGTTTCTTCATGTTTTTGAAGAGAGTAAGGGCAGCTAATGTCACCCATTAGACAAAGATGCATAAGATAAGAAATGTTATTTTTTTAATATTGTAGTTTAAGGAAAGAGGTTATCATATTCATTGGTAGCTTTGTTCATCAGAAAGGATTGTAGTTCCTAAACCACATAAAGTTTTTCCTAAATTTGTGTAAAAGATTTGGTCATTGTTTTACACCAGATGCCATGCCTGATGAAACCTGGGCTCTAACCTGCAGCCTCAGAATAAACATGGTATTTATTTAGAAATTTAACTCATAGCGAGTATTTGTTGTTTTTAGCTTTAAAAGTTAGTTTCAGCTTCCTTAAGYGCTTACATTGTGTTTTTACTGAAAATTAATTTCCTCTCCTTTTTTGTTCAGAGTTGCTCTTGTTATAATAAAAACAGAATCTGGTTTGCTTCAGATTTTGGAGGAAAACTTTTTTTTTCATAACTTCAGATATTTATTTGTTCTGTGTTTTAGGCCTGTAATCATATTGTCATGAAGTCAAAATACAAGTAAAATGTTTTGTAATAAAGGCATCACCTCATTGGTCAACCTGGTTTCATATTTTACTCATGCTTAAAATCAGCATTGATCCTAAGTTGGACAAAAAGAATTAAAGACAGTTTTGGTAAATAAAATGGTCTCACATATTTATGATCCTTTATTGTTTGTGTAAGATGATTTCAGATAGKTTTTTTTTTGTTTTACAAAAACAAAACGTCAAGTTTTAAGATGGCATACACAAAAATTATGTTTATTAAATAACTGAGCATTGTTTTGTGCAATTCGCTGAGATTTTATTTTATGAACATGTATTTAAAACATTCTACTAATGCATCAGCAATTAGAATTAAGTACAATTCACACATGAACCCTGCAAACTTAAAGTGATATCTGAATTTCAAAAACTCCCCCATCATGCCAGTACAGTAATGTGCTTAAGACTTTTCCACGCGGGACATTTGCAAAGTGTTTGCAGTGAGTGAGAGAGAAATGTTTTGGCAGATGTGATGAGAGGAGATGAGGTGATTGTGAGGGGCTCCACACAGAGGGGGAATGAAAATGTGATGGATAACTTCCACCACTGGCAGGAACAACACTGAACTCTGTAGTGTGTGTGTTGACAGTGCACACGAGGAGAGGCTGTTGTGTGAGTTAACAGAACCACAAGTTAACTGAACTTAATCCAGCTTAATAGAGCAGAAGAGTCAACAGCTTTATTAGCTATTAAAAAAAAACTGATTGTGGGTAAAACAGTCTTCATTTGTGTAGCTTTGTTTCCATGTCCAACACAAAAGACTTCACGTTTCATGATTTATGTGCTTGAGCGTCTCTCGGCCTCTGACCCTCAGCCAGCGCGGACCTGTTTTTCCTCATCAGTTATTGCATTTACAGACACGAGCGCTCCATTAATTCTTAATATGCCGTAAGTTCCTGATCGGATGCAAAGGAAGTCAAATAACCTGACTGAGGGTAAACGCTTCATTCTTGTAGGAAATGTGTGTTTCAGTGGATCGGTTTGAAAGAAAAGAAAGGAAGGGCCTACATGATGGTGTGGCTCTGTGGAGCTCAATTTGGTCCATAAAGTAAATATGAAACTAGAAAAAAATATTTGAAATTGAAAGAAAAACCTGGAATTTGACAAGTAGTTTTGAACGAACCTAATTTATTTATTTCAGTTGCAGTTTTTTTTTCCAAAAATTATTTTTTTTTAACAAACCATGGCCCTAATTTAGCTCCATAACGACATGAGTTTTAAATCAGTCTTTCTCGTTCTGTAACCAGAGACAGACAGACACAGCAGGTCACTGAGGTGTTAATGTGTCTGCTCATTATGGATTTAATCTAGACCACTGAAATAATCTGTTCTACATGTGAAAAATTAGTGCAGAAAGAAGGGCGGCGATAAAGAGAGAAACGAAGCTCCCTTCTGTTTTCTGTCTTGTCAACACACCATGGTGTTGCGGGAATCCTTAAACTCTCACTGGCTCTGGCATTTTGCTTTCTGTTCCAGCCACTAATTGTCTCCAGATTTAGAAGACAAATCAACTTYTCCAAATGCCTTGTGGCAAACGCACAAGCACAGCAATGGTGCAACTGTTATGCTTATAGACTTTAAAACTCTGCTTTCTGTTTTCAGCTCAGACACTAAAAAAAGAACGGTTACAGAAATAACAAATTGGGCACCCATTTGCTCTGCTTTGTGCAAAGGRAAAAAAAGGTGCTTATATAACCCACCCCCACCCCAAAAAGTTGTTTATAAAGTCTTCCCTGAAAAAGATGGCAGCTATTTTAGCCATGCTGGTGCCTTTCCAGATGTAGCGACTTGTGCCATATAGGCACTGATGCACCCCTACACCATCAGAGAAGCAGGCTTTAAAACTGTTTGACCAGAGACCCTGAGGCCAACTATAGACCTATATCTAATCTCCCATTCATCTCAAAAATTCTTGAGAAATTAGTTGCAAATCAGCTACGTGACCATSTGGATAGAAATAATCTAAATGAAGAGTTAGAGTTTCAGTCAGGGTTTAGAGCTCATCATAGCACAGAAACAGCACTGGTAAAAGTTACTAATGATATTCTCATGGCCTCAGACAGTGGACATGTATCCATTCTTGTCCTGTTTGATCTCAGTGCTGCATTTGATACAATTGATAGCAATATTTTATTACGTAGACTTGAACTTGATATTGGGATTAYAGGAACWGCTCTAAAATGGTTTGAGTCTTATTTAACTGATAGATTTCAGTTTGTTAATGTTAGTAATGAATATTCTTCTTACACCAGAGTTAGTCATGGAGTTCCTCATGGTTCAGTTCTTGGACCAATCCTCTACTTTGTATACTTCCTTTAGGTAAAGTTATCAAACAGCATGGGATAAATTTCCATTGTTACACTGATGATACTCCGTTATATTTATCCATGAAACCTGATTAATCTAACCAGTTAATTAAACTACAAGCATGTCTTACAGACATAAAAATATGGATGACTCTTAACTTTCTGCTTCTAAACTCAGATAAGACAGAGGTTATGGTTCTTGGACCTGAACATCTCAGGGATCAACTTTGTAGCCTTTCACCTCCTCTGGATGGCATTAATCTGGCCTCCAGTTCTAATGTAAAGAAACTTGGTGTTATTTTTGATCAGGACATGTTTTTTAACCYCCACATTAAAATTTTTTACCAGGACCGCCTTCTTCTACCTGTGTAATATCACTAAAATTGGAAACATTTTGTCCAAAAATGATGCAGAAAAAATTATTCATGCATTTATCACATCTTGACTGGATTACTGTAATTCTTTATTATCTGGGCATCCAAAAAACTCTTTAAGAAGTCTTCAGTTAATCCAAAAYGCTGCTGCYAGAGTTTTAATGAGAGTTAGAAGAAGAKATCATATTTCTCCAGTTTTAGCTTCTCTCCACWGGCTCCCTGTTAAATTTAGAATAGAATTTAAAATATTACTCCTAACATGCAAAGCTCTTAACAACCAAGCTCTATCTTATATTAAACATCTTATTGTTCCATACTTTCCTAACAGAGCACTTYGCTCTCAGACTGCAGGTTTATTTGTGGTTCCCAGAGAGAGAATGGGAGGCAGAGATTTCAGTTATCAAGCTCCTCTCTTGCAGAAACAAATTCCAGTTTCTGTCCGTGAAGCTGACACTCTGTCTACTTTTAAGATTAGACTGAAGACTTTCCTTTTTCATAAATCCTGTAGTTAGACTTAGGTTTCCTGAGTTATTCCTTAGTTCTGCTGATATAGACTTAGACTGCTGGAGCACAAACTGAGCACAATTCCTCACTCTGCTGTTGTCTTTAGTCTCTCTCCTCTACATCCATCCATCCATCCATC
>NW_013952667.1:405084-414271 GCF_001266775.1 Austrofundulus limnaeus
ACACACACACACACACACACACACACACACACACACACACACACACACACACACATCCCAGTTCTGTGTTTACAGTAAAGGTTGGCTCAGTTCCACTCTATACTTCAGCAGAGCTTCTTCAGAGCCTCAAGCATAAACAACGAGACAATGAACACTGGCATATTGTTGATGTTTGCCACGTATGTTTTAACCTTTACAACCTCAGACGGAACTGCTACAGTGTGTTGACATGAAGCTGACAAGTGAAAAAAAAAAAAAACAGAACAGTTACATTATGCTATGAATGTTATTTGACTCGTAGGACACTAGTGTTCAGTTGTGTCAGAGGTGGTGAATTTCTTAAGTTTTGATCCTAAATAAGCCCAAATACAAAAATGATTTTACATTTGTCTAGGAGTAAGTTTTTGAAAAGTCACAAAGAAATTGCAACAGACCACTGCAAACTTCAAAATAAGTGTTAATGATAAAAAAACTCAATGTTGAAAAGAACAGACAAAGGTAAAACAAAGTAAACAGGAAATTAAAACAATGTAATTTTCAAATCTTTGTTTTTTAAATTGTTTTATAAAATGTTGTGTGTGTATTTTTAATAATTAGGCATTTATTTCTAAAAAAAAAAAAGTAAGTTGATTTTGTTGTTTTGTGTCTCAGGGCCTCCAGAGTTTTTAATTATAATCTGTTGTCCAACATTTCATTTTGCCTTTCATCAAATATAAAGGACCATTTTCCCTAAAGGTAAGACAAGAACTGCCTTTTTCATGCAAATAAATTTCTTCTTGTCTGAAAATCCCAAACAGAATGCTCCAGGGCAGGTGTGATGCTGAGCCACCACAATGAAGCTGAAGCACATTCTCTTGTTTCACATGAATATTTTAATATCTGTCACTTCTCACACATGGAGCTGATAGTGTCACACTCACTGCTCATGCAACAAGTTGGCTTCAAAATATTACAATTATGCTTATTTTATTTAAAACCCTGACTGATGTAGATCTGTTGTGCTTGATGTCTTATGTATAAATCATACCTCATCTATAGTCATATTATTAGTATAACAACTTGAGTTATTGCGTGGTAACAGGCATGTCAATGGTACCAGTTGATGATCAGTTACAGGGTTGTGTTAATCCCCTCTGGCTCTCCTTTATGTCGCAGAAAATGTTTGTTTTTTAACCATAATGAACACTTGTAAAATGTCAAGCCTATTTCTTGGGGTCAATAAGAAAAATACAATGCCCTTATCTTTTTCATTACAACAGTGAGGCCAACTTGTTTTTATGCTGTCTGAAGTTTCAGTCAGAGTGCAACTTTCATCAGCTCAGATGTTAGATCTTGGAGCTTCTTTTGATCTAAAAAAAAAACAGGCGAAGTATGTGTTTATATTGTGCTTGTATTAAACTCTTTGATGCAATTTTTCACCTTCTTCAGATGTTTTTTTTTTGTAGCCACTTCAGTAGAAAGCAGAACTGAATACAGTTTCTTAGTTTCTTCATCATCAGTGACTTTTTTTAAAGGGATCCACCATTAGTTGTAACATTAGAATTTATTTGATAAATGTTTATTTTAACTGTAAAATAAAGACTGTAAAAATACTGTAGGCTGTTTAGTTTTTATCATTTTTAAACCAAAAGTTTAAAAATTTATTACACGGATGGGGCCATTTTATTTACATGCGAAGCATTCTGGGTAAATGATGATGTCAACTAGGTCMTCSGTGAGAKGCTGCTAGTGAGCTATATCTACCCTAAAGGTTAATTTTGGACATTATCTCACGATTGGCTTTTTAAAAATGAAACCAGAGAGCTCAGTTTAGCTTGTTTGTTGTGCTAACGCTGAGCTAATACATAAAAGGCAATATAGCATCGGAGCTAATGCTAAAGCTAACAGGCTAAGCTGAGGTTCTTCTTCCATGAAGCAGCTCTGTTGTCCTCCATCYATATTTTCAGTTACAGGCTGAGTCATTTTTACCTTCTCCTCTCTGTCAACGCTCTCTGGTTTCATTTAAGAGTCAATCGTCAGATATTGTCCAAGATTAACCTTCAGGGTGGATATAGCTCACTCACACTGAGGACCTATCAACATCATCATTTACCCAGAATGTTTTGCGTGTAAATAAAATGGCCCCGTCTGTGTTAAAATGTATTTTTAAAAATTTACAAAACTAAACAGCCTACAGTATTTTTACAGTCTTTATTTTACAGTTAAAATAAATGTTTTTCAAATAAAGTCTAATGTTACAATTAATCGGGGATCCCTTTAAAGAAAAAAAGATGTTCAGATGTTTCTGCAACTGTTATTTCACATAGCTTCAACAACAGACAGACTCAGGTTGTTTGCAAATCCAACATAGAAACAAATTCATTGACAAATCTATTTGGGTTTTTATTTTTAATATTCCCAGTGAAAGATGGCAAAGTAAAAAGACAGCAGTTCTTTGAATGAATTCCTAATATAATGTCAATGTGTCGACATATACAGCTTCCCCCAGTGTTTAAGCACCTGTTTAAAAACCATCACAGAAACCACAATCACTTGTGTTGAATTACACCTCAGAGGAACATTATCCTTCATTACAAGCTCCTCTGTCACGATGAACAGAGGGACAGAAAACAACACTGTCTTTTGACACATTCGGCTCTAATGGCTTCCTCTGTTGTCCACGTCACAGAGCTGACGCTCTTGTGATTTACACGTTCTAAAATAAACCCACCAACAGTTAGTTCTCCACTCAGGATTACATCCTAATCTGCTCAAAGTTTCAAATAAAGTCCATATTCGTCAAGTGTTTTGAACTGCACAAAGCAGCTGTTATATATTCCTTTCTGAGCGGTTGACTCTCGATTTCTAACCTAAAGCAACTAAGTTTGAGCTGTTTTCACTCGTGCGCTACAGTCCACAGATGTTCCGGAGATCAGCTCAACATCTTGTTGCGAAACAGCTGGTGAGACGCTGCTGAAGGAGTCACTGCTGCTTCTGACACCTTCTTGCCGTCCACTCACTCCCTGACACTGTTGATACTTTCACATACATGTGGTACAGCTATTTCCACGCCATACGTTTTGCATCATGTATTGCCGTGCCCTCGTACTTCACGCTATTACAGCACATTTCCTGTAGATAATCGCTCGCTGTGAAGTTCCTATGTGAACAGCGGCTGTGGGAAAAAAAGACCACATTTTCAGAGCATCTTCAAGTTCTCAGAAAAAGAGGTTGAGCAAAGTTTCAACTTGGACTCATTTTGATAAAATTTATTTTTTAAACACATTCATGTATAAGTATATGATTTAGATGATGTGCTTCAATCTTTTACACTGAAATGACATGTAATTGAACACACTCCATCACTTATCAGAAGAATTACCAGCAGTGTARTCTTCCTCACTTAGCACACAAAGTGAGGAAATTAATGTTTATTAGAGTATTTCTTTGTTGCAACAATGCTTCTTGGTAATAACTCTTATAATGGTTATTATTATAAAGGTCTTTCTTCTATGTTTATACTAAAGCATGGAATGACATTCCTCAAAACATAAAGTCCATTTCAAAACTACAGCCCTTTAAGAAGAATCTTGTCTGCCATCTGCTGGACACTTTTTGTTGTGCTCATATTTAGACGTCCTATTTTGCAAATGCTGCCTTCCTGAAATTTGGTATGCTTGTTTGTCTTTGTGTCTATGGTGTATAATGATGTGATTGTGATGCTGTAATTCTGAGTGTTTTATGTGCTGCAGAACATGAACCTGCTGTAAAACAGCAATTATGCTGAGTCAGGCTTGATTTTTAGTAATCTTTTCCTGTTAAATCAATAAATCGAATCAAATCAATGAGCACATGATTGACAGCACCTGGGGGTACCAGAGACTCAAAACAAGTGTGAATAGCAACAGTAAAATAAGCTGTTTTGAAATGGTACAGATGTTTTGGCAAATTTTTCACGTTTACAACCCAC
This sequence comes from Austrofundulus limnaeus, assembly GCF_001266775.1. NCBI lineage: Eukaryota > Metazoa > Chordata > Actinopteri > Cyprinodontiformes > Rivulidae > Austrofundulus > Austrofundulus limnaeus. The sequence goes on from NW_013952667.1 coordinate 409,034, forward strand.
ATACTGAGCTCTTCTGCTCATCCCACAAAARCATGTTCCTTACAAATGTGTTACCACTTAAAAGAGACATTAACAAGCTTTCCAACAGCATAAGATTTATTACCAAGAAGCATTGTTACAACAAAGAAATAGTCTACCAAACACAAATTTTCTTCCTTTTTGTGTCATGTTTATGATTATTTTTATTTTCTCAAAGAATAATTTTTTACAGTAGAAAAGTTAAGTGAACAGATGGAAAAGTACTAGTTAACTCTTTCCCTGCAGTTGTTAAAGGAGGTTGACGTGAGTCAAAGAGACAGCAGAGTGAAACGTGAGCCAACATCAGAGGGTCAGATTTCGACCACACACATTAGTTAAGTAAGATGTAGTCTCCTGTTCTGACATCTTTGTCTTCTTTGTCTGCTTTAGAGGGTTTTTTTTTTGCCTCCTTTTAATCTTTTTGTATTTTCTTTGCACACCCTTTTCTCCAACATCAGCTTTTAACTTCATCGCTCATTCATGGGTGTTGTTTTCTTTGGGCTGTATGACGTTTCATCTCTCGCCTTTCATCCTTTTTAACCGTTCACAATTAGTCTCACCTTCTTTATGTTCTATATAACACTTTCTGTGTGGATCTCTGTGTTGAACGATTCTTCCTGTCATTCAGTAACATCAGAGTTTGTGTTTGATTTCTCTGAAAAGTTCTCTACTCACATATTCATTATCAGATAAATCTTTGGCCTATGAGCAAGTTTATTTAACGCAATAGTTCAGCTGGTTGAGAATGGGTTTATGTGAACAATAATTATCCTACCTGTCATAGGTAGGTCTTTGAATGGCTATAATCATTCTGGTTGAAACACTTTTTTGATGAGTCATTAAGTTTTTGGCTATTACCTGCGACAGAGCACAGCTATTTTATTAGTTGATCTCAAATTTATTGACATGAGAAACTCAAATGTATGCCAAATGATGATGTCATCCTCATTTCAGGAAGTTTAATCAAACATAATCACTTCTCAAAACTTATCAAGCTGATTGACAATGTATTGTGGTATGAAACAATGAATGCCCACGTGAGTCTGTCATGCTAACGTAGATCATAGTACTAAGTGCTTTTKGGGGGGAAATTTGATTGAAACAATTGTCAGACTCTGAGTTATCACAGCAATAAATAACTTTTATTTTTATAAAAACAAAATAAATATGAATAAGTTACAATATTGAGCATTTTATAAATAAATTTCATATTTGTCTAAATTTTTCCCATAAGATGTGCTTAGCAGACACAATAAACTGTTAGGGTTAACAGTCATGTATGGTTTTAGGCAAGTTCCATGCTTTTGTTATAAATATCTTTGGGAAAATCAAGTTTAGGATTTTAGGGTAAAATCCTAATTACCCCTTTGCAGGTGGACTTAAAACAGTTACAGTCAAATTGCTTGAAAATTAAATCCTGTTACACACAGCCACATTTCCTGGCAGAGTGCTTCCTCACGGTGTGGTAAATGAGGCTGTCGTCCAGAAATGAGAGATCATCGTCAAAYGCGATAGGCCGACAGCAGGCCTGCAGGGGCGTGTCTTTATGAGGAAGCTTCCTTTTCTGAACAAGGTTAAAAAGAATTTTGTCATAGTTGGTCTCAGACTTCCTGCAGGGCCCCGAACAGTATCTGAATATCATTTCCTCACCCGAGCGGTAGCCGAGGCCGAGGTCCGACACGTTCAGGTGAATCTGTTTGAGGGCACAGCCCTGTCCTCTCCCACCGCCGCTGCCTCGTCTCATCTTCACGCTCATTTCCTCTCCTTTAAGTTCTCCTCTTTTCCGCTGGCCGCTCTTCGTCTTCTTCTTCTTCCTCCTCCTCTCCCTTCTTTGCCGAGTCCTGATGTTCAAGTTTTCTCTGAGGGAGGAAGAAGAGGAGGAGGTAGATGAAGGCTCTGTGGATGAGGATGAGCGACGCACTCGACTGATCATTGCATTGATGAATTCAACTGCATCTTCATCTGGGAGGGGCTCCCTTATAGTGTCTGAAACACATTAAGAAAAATAACATTCTCACACTTTGTTCCACTTTACTTTGGTTATAGAAAACCTTTAAAGGAAGATAGAAAAACTTTCAACCATTCATCTCACAAGTTATATCATTTCAGTGGACACTTGCACAGTATTTTGGAAATGTGCATTAAGGATACAAATAGACATACTATGCCATTAGCCAAATAATATTAGAGAAAAGGTCTAGCTTTGCTAAATTTGACTATATTTTTGGTGCCATTTTTATGTTGGTTAAGTTTAGCTTTGGTGGCCATCATAAATTTAGTTGTCTTCAAACTGTGGGCTGGGATGTTACCTTATAGCAAGGMGGTTGCAGTTTCACAACCAGGTTGGAGCCTGTCTCTGTGGAATTGACTTGTTCTCTTGGTACAATTTTATAGTTTTTTGTGTACTTATAGGTTTTCTCTGAGTACTGTGGTTTCCTTTCACTGACTAAAACTTACATTTTATGTTAACTGTAACTCTAAATTGTCACTTGATGTGAGTGTGAATGTTGCATGTCTCATGATGGATTGATGGAAGGGTGTACCTCACTTTTTGCCCAGTGACAGCTGTAGATAGGCACCAGCTCAAGCAGCTCTACATGGGTAAAATAAATCAAATGGATAGTTTAGGACAGGGGTATTCAATTAAAATTCAAACAGGTCCAGTCAGAGAAAATTTCTTAAAACCAATGTCCATAAGATCATAATGTCTTACTATTTAGAGTTTTATATATTTAAGTAGTAGTTGTATCAACATCTGCACAAATTGATTTGCATATAAAATTAAACAAATTCAGTCTAATTGAAATAGTTTTTCAATATTTATTGTCACGTAACAAAAAGATGAACGTGAAATTCTAAAGTCTGATGTTTTATGTTCTCTTACTGAGTAAAAGTATGATGAACATGTCAAAATAAGAAACTAAACATTACATGACAACTGTGCATGTTGATTTGGTACATTTGTTCAAAACTTTGTCCAAAACTTCTATACTTTGTTTCATAATGGCATTAACTTTTAATAAGGGTCACATTTCTGAACATGTGAGACTCACCGGTTTCGTTCCAGTGGGAAGTATAAAGAAAAATGACTCTGTCCATCCTGGAAAAAAACGCTCAATTTTCGCTGTCCATTTTAAAAATTTTTGATGCAACTATTTATTTATTTATTTATTTATTTATTTATTTATTTATTTATTTATTTATTTATTTATTTATTTATTTATTTATTTATTTGTATTTGTGTCTGCTAACTCTTCAGTTTCTCTCCCCTTCTCCATCTCAACTATCAGTTTTCTCCGTCCTTTCTCACCCGCCTGTATATTTCCTTCTCTTTTCCTGTTTTTCTTCCCTTCTCCATCCTTTCCTCTGTCTCAAAACACTTCAAAACRCACAGCAACACTTCTCAATACCCCTTGACTTGAATACACCATAGATTTTACATGTAAACCCGATGCCCCTGACACTCAAATCTTGTTAGGTCTGAATGCAGCATTATGAGCCCATTTCAGTTTTAAGTGGTGATCTCTGTTTTGGCATTATGTACGGGTCCGCATGAGACACCATTCCAGTCCGGATCTGGACCCCTGGTTTAGGAGCTGTTTGGCTAAATTAAAAGACTTAGAAAACAAAAACAAAAACAAACAAAAAAACAGTGTTACATGGTAGGAGCACTAATGAAGAAGGTTGGAAGGTGACACAGGGGTGCTGTGACCTCATAGCAAGAAGAACCTAGATGTGTTGGTCTTTTTGTGTGAATTTATGCGTTTGTGTAGGTTTTCAACTGTAACTGCTGTAATGTGTTTGTTAATGTTAACCAGAGAATGATAAACCAGAGAATGGATTTTGGTAAAACTGTCAGCAAACAATTATTTGATGTACGTGATTGACATTTGGAGTCTAAGCAAAGATGTCTGCCACAGCTGAGCAACCTTGAYCAATACAAAAATGGCTACAGCCAATTTTACAACTATTGAGCTAAAATTGAGTTTGGAAGCAGCTCTCATTCACAACAAATACTGCGAGCACTAACTGACTGCACCAGATAGATTTGAAAACTTTGCCACACTTGTGTCAACTGGCTTTGTTAGGAAAATGTCCCATGAACCACTTAAAGAATCATAATTAAACGTAACAACTTTGAAACAGTCCAATTAAAATGGCTATAACTCAGTAAATATGAATGCTGTAGTAGCTGAGAGTCATCCTCAAAACATGTTCCAAGTCTTGACAGGCTACAGATAAACTCAATGTACAATAATTCAAATTTAAGATATAGTGGACAACATACATTTACTTAATTCTTATCCTTTAATTTCACACAGATGCAAACAGTTTCTTCCACYGAAAACCTTTTAAGGAGAAGCACATTTTGTACATTTTAATTGTGACAGTTTAAACGAAACTTTACATTTAAAATGAGTTATGAGAACCATATTTGTTCACTTTTTTAAAAGGTCCTTAACTGATGAATAGCCATGTTTTAAAGAACGAAGCAAAAGTGATTCAAGAAGTTCAGGAAGTTAAAAGGCTTTTCCTCTTAATCAATAAAAAAACAAAACTTACATTTAAGGCCCCTCTCCAGTCTGCCCTCCGCTGAGTCCTCCTGCTTGATTCTGCGGGAGACAGCAGCCAGGGGGTTCTGGACCGCCGGGATCTCCAGGGGGTTCTCCTCAGCGGGGGCTCCTGTTCTTTGGCTCCGCGGCAGCGCGCTGACCCGCACTGCGCTGAGCAGAACCAAACAAGTGGTGAGGCTATCCCATAACCTCATTGTCCATCTCAGTCCGACGGGGGCACATGGTCCACAATTTAATGGTGTTGCGGGGAAAAGAAGGATGAGCTCTGATGATCAACCTGCGACAGTTTGCGCTTGGGAATCCATTTGACGCACAAGACGCGCGTTTGGCGCATCAAGACAGAAGCGCACAGTTCTGCAGGATTCTCTTTTCTCTAGTCCATCCGAGTCAGCATCGGTCCAGTTCGAGTTGAAAYGAAGAGTTAGAGAAACGTGGAGAGGCGCTGAGGATCAGTGGTCCACCCTCTGCTCCCCGCTGTCTCCTCCCTCCCCGCAGAGGGAGCAGATCCCAGACTGACCCTGAGGTCCAGAACCGCCCGGGTTGGAGGAATAATGTTTTGAGAAAGTTTCAGTGTGCATGCTCAGATGGCTGAGAGAGAGAGAGAGAGAGAGAGAGAGAGAGAGAGAGAGAGAGAGAGAGAGAGAGA
>NW_013952667.1:414359-419417 GCF_001266775.1 Austrofundulus limnaeus
GAGAGAGAGAGAGAGAGAGAGAGAGAGAGAGAGAGAGAGAGAGAGATGGGCAACATGTTTCTAATCAGGCAATGAAAACAGAGCCAAATGTGTTGGCATTTATTGTTTCCCAGCTGATGCACAGATTATTTTTAACTCTGGGATCCTTTCTAACTTTACACAATTCTGAGAACAATTTGGGCCACAATAACAACATTTTCTCTACTAACAACGATTTTGTTCAAGTTGAAGAATACTTTTAGGCAAGTTGATACAAGCACTAAAGGCTTTGTGAAAATATTTTCTGCTGTAGTTTTAATGTTATTTAAAAAAAACTGATAAGATGTTTTGAAGTAAAAATATACGGAAAGATAATAAACAAATAATATCTTACCTGCTGTGCATAAAACAAATTTAGTTTGGAGAACTAGAAATTAAATTTCACCTGACTGAAAAGTTATGTAAGACAAAGACCTAAGTGAAATATTGTCTTTTAAACCAACTTCAGTCTTGGAAAGGTATTAGTGATTCATCAATACATCAGAGCAATAAACTTGTTTGTTCCTGTTGTATTGCAATAAACAACAAATAAACAAAACAATGTTTGCATTAACTGATTAACTGCAAGGGCACTTTTGATATAAGCCGTGAGCTCTTCAATCCATGCAGAAATAAACTTTATTTCTCAGAACTGAGCACGTTCCAAGAGCTATACAGCTAGTAAAATGTTAATCCTTCACAATCTTTGTACAGAGCCCCATTGAAAGATTTAAAGTCTCCCTCAAAGTCAAGTCAAAGTTTTCTTTATGCGTTTGTAATCTGTCAGGAATGAAAAGACATTAACAGAAACTACAGAAGAATACACAGAGCCATAAAAAGAAGTAGCAAACATTATAGACCACAGAGAAAACAGCAGTAACTGATGCAATAATAAAACAAAACAAAACAAAACAGAAAAACTGGATGAAATATTATAATGTTTAAAGTGGAAAGCGAAAATATCAGACACAACAACAAACTCCTCACAGAAAAGTCTTGATCTCAGCCTCATTTTCAGGATTGTCATAAGACATATCATACATATCATAATACTGCTGGAATAAATGGTGTGGTTTTATAATTGTTGTAAATGTATAATTGTACATTTATAAAACTTCACATCAGTTATTCCAGCATATTATATGTATTATGATGATCCTGAAAGGAAGTGTTCTAGGCTGCACAGGAAGAGCTACACGTATAGCTTCTGCTGCTAAAGCTATTTTAGCTGTGAAAATATTCCAAAATGTAAACATTTTGATTATATTTTATATGTATTTTTTGTATGTGAGTTTGTTTTTGTTTTTAAATTAAATGAATAAAAGGAGAAAATCAAATAAAAAACACTCCACCACCACCAATTTAGAGAAACATAGTTTCGGTCTGACTGAGACTGACAGGCTAACAGCAGGTTGGAGCCAAGACAAAAATGGATTTTTGTAATAAAAAAATTAAAAGCCTAAAAATATGAACGTTTATTAAGACGTTGTGTAGGAATGTGTAAGAATTTGTGTAGGATTTGTGTTGGCTCTGGAAGGAGTCGGCGTTAAGTTGCGTTCAGGAACACACAATTCCCAAATGTAACGGTAGACCTACTAATCCTCATACTCTTGAATTGCAAACATGTTTGTGCGCTGACTTCAGCACAGAGGTCAAAGAAAGTTCAGACTCGAAGCAACTTGTGATTTTTGACTTATTTATACCAGATGGATGCACAATAACAAGTCAACCTGCATATTTCTGACAAACATCAGACTTAGAGCTCAGAGCCAGCTGATCAGTCCTCAAAACCCCTAAATGTCAACTTTACCCACAGATCAGTAACTCAGTTTAAAAACAGACCAAACTTCATCCTGCAAAAACAAATTTGTGTCCGATGTTCTTCACAGAGAAGCTCACGCCCTAACAAGTTGGAACAAAAATACATTTTGAGTGTGCAGAGACTTCTTAATCCAGTTTGTGGATCTTTAAAAAAAAACATGTTACAAATAGTGGCAAAACAGATTAGAAATCCTAGCCTTGATTTTTGTGGTGCTCAGAGTTAAATCATTAAACTTCAACAGCAAGAAGTTCCTGGGGCGAGGATTTGTTTGGGTGGTGAATGAATTTCTGAATTCAAGAAAAAGAAAAGCTACTCTCTGGTGACTCTTTGCAGCATTTAGAGGGTAATGAACACCATGTGCTGGTTGGTGCTGCTGTGGCTTCAGGCTGAGAGCGATCAGACTGCAGGAGCTGGGAGACTGGAAGTCGTCCACCTCGCTGAACCACAGGGAGTTCAGTCGTGTTAAAGTGAGGTCAGAACCGCTCGAACGTTAAAGAAAACACAGCTTTTACTTTTAATTTGTCTGCAGAAAAAGTGGAACAGATGCCAAGTACTTAACAAAGCACAAATATTCTGCTCATTGATTRCAAATTTATATATTTTGCTATTTATATTTATATGAAGGAAATTACAGACTGTTTGTTGTATGAATACAGATTTTAATTAGCTTCCTGATTGGTTAGCTCTGCTAAATACTGTAAAGTTGGTTGTGTTGAAAGGTTTTCTCACCCTGTGATTGTTTATAACATTGTAAAAATCACATTCATTTTGATGAGGAAATATCTAATTTTTACCTTCTGAAGAAAATGTTCCTGCATGTCAAATTATTTCAAGGGTCCTTAAATTTGAATGTGGACTTCCAATTAAACCACAGCTCTGTGCTTCCGGCCAATATGATAAAACAAGATAAATATTAATTAATAAAAATATGAAGTTCATTTTGAAATTCATATTTCAGGCTCGTAGTACTAAAGTCCTGCCACTAGTGGACGCTGTTTAGCTTTCATCCATAACATTTGTTACAATCCAAGGTGCTTTCACAGCCAGGTGAGATTAAAATGTGCTGGTTTGCCTTGTTTCAGTTAAATTCAATTTATTATCATTTTCCACAAACACTCCTTTGTAGTTTTGTTTTGTTTCTGTGCAAAGCACAAAAAGAGTATTTCAAAACATTTGACTCTCTTTATGTCTGTGTTTCAAAGTGCATTTTTTTTCTTTCATTGTTAAATTTTTTTCTGGTTTATCTCCACGTTATTTTCTTCAGCTTGTCTGCATTTGTCCAGAAGATGGAACTGTCGAGTTTCACTTTGAGCTGTTGACTCACTTCACTTCTCATCCCAACACTGACACTTTCTGCTGGCCTGAACCTCCAGCTGYCGAAGCTTTCTGCAGTAAATTCCTGTTGTGACATTTTGTTGGCAGTGGATCACTCTTCTGATTGTTTGCAGATATTTTTCTTTTTATCAAAGAATACCTCTTGTCAGAAAAAAAAAGATTCCCCTTCTTGTCTGGAGGAGCAATGTTTGGACATCATTTTGGTGACAAAATACAAATTGCTTCAATGTTTTAGGGAAGAAGAAGAAAGATGAGAGGAGCAGAGTCCTGGTTCTCAAGGGACATTATTCTGCATGTTTTCTTTGGCACAATTAGAATGACATAAGACCTGCTCTTCAGCATCTAAATCATGCAGGATAGTGACCCTTGAGGACCAGAACAGGACACCTCTGTGTTAGAAGGTGAAGAAATGATCAATCTGATCATTTTTGCTGCAGATTGTACAACTATTGTAAACACGTTTAATTTAACAGTAACTAACAGGGGTTTAAAGAAGGTTTTAAGTACAAAACTGTGCTCAGACTGAATAACTGCTGCATTATTTGGAGACCAGTGATTATAAATGACATAGTGATTATATTTTAATAAAGTCAGAAGATAATGGATATGCTCAGTTCTTTGACAGGCTTTTTTATGGAGCTGCCGCTGCTTTGTGTTAAGCGACAGCTTCCCCTGAAGACGAATGCCATTACTGAGAAGAAAAATGGAAGACAACATTTTTATTGAACGTAGTCAACATGTCAATCAGCTGCAGTCCACCAGGGAAACATCAGTAAGACAGGCTGCACTCTGAGAACAGACCTTTTGCTTTTCACCTTTTTTTTTGGGTCCAAGGTCACCTATGTGTTATAAGCTGTTTTCATGTTTGTGAACTTCTTAACTGATATTGACAGTTTACAGAAATCAAAAGGTAATCTGTGGTCAGCACATCCAAATTTGAACATTTATTCATATTTTCAAGACACTTTTTTTTAGCTCAAGGTCAATGGCTCTTTGCAATTTGTGGTTGCAAACAATATTTTAAAATAATCATTTCAATTAGTTTCCTAATGGATGTTATCACTAACACATGTTGAATGGAATAAATAAATTGATCTAAAACAGAATGTGCGTATAAAAGTCGATGACCTATTAAAAAACGTGCCAACTTGAGTTAGATAAACATTTTAAATGAGTGAGTGAATGGATGAACACAACAGGTTCCATCCAGGCAGCTCTGTGCGGCTCCTCTGCCTCTGCGTCAGGACGTCTCCATCTGTGTCCAGTGCGCGGATTAGACGCTTATTATCCTCTTAGCTCTAAATGGCCCCACGCTCCTTGCACTTGGTTCTGCAGCTCATCTGCTGTCTAAGAAGCGGGACTGAAGAGCGACACGACAGCTCGGATCTCCGTGCGTAAAAAAAGACCGTGGCAGCCATTCATTTGTTCCAGCGATGGTGATTTACGCGTGAATTGTTGTCGGGACACTTTTTTTTTTCATCGTCCACCAGAGCGCCTTTCAGAGGAACAGTAGTCCGTTCATGATCCACCCCACTGATCTTTTGCAGACTGTAATCTTATCAGGGTCAAACCCAAGCTCGGGCGCGTCCCGTGGTGCCTCTGGATGGCGTTTATGATCAAAATTTAGTTACATAAAAATATTTTCTTCAAGGAATAGTTAACCAGAAAGTCATTTGATTTGAGCTGTGCGTAAAAATGGAGATTTGACTGTTTTGAACTTTCGACCAGCTGAAGAAATGGATCCTAAAAGTAAAGAGAGAGGTCTCTTCTGCTTTCTTTTCTTTGCAATTTGCACAATCAGCGTTTGCTTTGGAGCAAGACGATTAAATAACAGGAGATCTGGTAAGTTCCTCTTCTAATWCCTGCTCTGAGAACAATAATCA
>NW_013952667.1:419743-433680 GCF_001266775.1 Austrofundulus limnaeus
TTTATGAGATAAAGACAATAAAGGTTCAGCCCACACAGTTAATGTGTGGGCTGTGAAACATGTCTGAAAAATAACAAAAGGACGGTTTAAAAATGCAGTGACAGGAAATTAGAGAATGATGACCCCAAGAAGTTGGAGTGGGTGTTTAAAATCAACTTGAGGGTCTCAAAAATAGAAAGGCTGGCTCTGTCTCTGCAGAAACATGCAAACGCAAAAATGATAAAAGGTTCTTGAATCAAGGCTAACAAAAAATCAGCCACTGGCAAAAAGACAAGAGAAAGAACAGAACACATGAAGCAATGTTTTATCTGAAGGATAATGACCTCATCTAAAAAAAAAACACAATGTAAGTTTTTGGGACTTGGCTTCATTAATCAGCAGCACAGCAAGAGAGGAGAGATGAAATATTCTAACCTGATCTGTCAAACATATTCTTCATTCTTATCAAATGTTCAGGTTGATGAAGAACAGACTTAAAGCAGAGAAATTCCTTCATAAACAACTAAAAGTTTTGTGAAGTTTAGGGGGTCATTCGAAAAGTCTGCTTTTGTCTAAAATTCAGACTCTTTATAAATACAAAATAAATTTCCATAAAAGTTTCCTAAAATTCTTGTTCAGCTTCTTTTGTTTGCCCAATTATGTTTGCATGAATCTATGGATAACTGTACACCCCGTCAWGCTTTACTGTGGGAGGAATGAATTTACATTCTTGCATAAAAATGACAGAAAAACAAACACCTTCATTTTTAAGTTGTTATTTATGATGAGAAAAATACCGCCAATATACATAATAGTTATAAATTTGTCTCAAAAACAAACAGAGAGGGGAGGATATTCTGTTTCAGGCCAATAATAAACTCATTTATCCACTTGAAAATCTGCTCCTTAGAGCACAAATCCCTAAATGTTGACTTCATCAGTCCCTCTGTGTGTTGTGGTTTCTGTCTTTTTTTTTTTGCCATCCTGTTTCTGTTTTTTCTCCACTTCTCCTCCTTTCTGTCTGTCACCCCTCTTGTCCCTCTCTGCCACTCTGAATGCTGCATTTCATCTTTCTTCACACTCTTAGACCCTCAGGCCCTGACTTTTACATCAGGCCATCAGACTGGAGCACCATTTAGACCTCCATATATAGGACATCTGTAGCTCTGTGTTCATGACTTGACATTTGTACTTGTGTGTGCTTTTGTTTTAAGGTCTCTCTGATCTTTTTCTCGGGGGGGGGGGGGGGTCGTCAGAGCAGGACTCAGTGTCCACAAGCATCACATCAGTCTTAGACAACAAAGCTGGTGCTTCAGAAAAAGAGTCAAAACCGAATAAAGACACAGCCCAAAGCAGTCATGTTTCACTTCTCCTGACAGCTTTATTCCCTGTTTTGAAAGGGATGTTGAATTAATAATAGAATAACTCWGGAGATTTGTTTTTACATTCACTGTAGAAAGTTATCAAAATGTGCATTTTAACCAATTTATGAACCATTGTTTTAAAAAAAACATTTACATTCTTATCAGCACAAGAAAGAGTTCATATTTAAAACTGACATTTTACATCAAACCTAAAGCAGCATGTTTCAGGGGGAGAACAGCAACGCACAACTCTGTGATGTTTTGGTCCTGGGCTCCTCAGATCAATAAAGAACAAGTTTCCCTGTGCCCAGAGACAGATACGAAGCAGAGCAGCACTTCAGATGTTTGCTCCATGTGAAATAGCATCACTGCTGGACAAGTGAGAGCAAATAGATTGAGCTTAAACCATATATGTGTCAGTGGACCTGAAATTTTGCATCACAAAACGCCCTTTTGAGCTTCTTAAGAGCTACTAGAAGAATGGAAACTAAAACTAAAATAAGAAACTCGTGTCAGCCTGTGTGAATACTTTAAATAAAAATAATGTTCATTTAGTTTTGCTTTCATATAAAAACTGTATGTATAGTTTTGGATTAAACAGAAACAAATTGAACCCTGGTGATATGTTCCCGATTTAGCACTTATATCCAACAGGGCTATAATTTGTTAGTAACAATTATTTTCTACAGCTTTAGGATACAAGGTGGTAGACAGCAATCATTCCTTCAAGGACAGCTACTTTCCCTTGGCCTTTAATGGCCTGTTTCACCATATATTGCTTCACTGTGTTATGGTTCAATGAAGTCATTAACAAGTGTAATCTTGTAGCAGTCTGCTGTGTTGACGTCATCATTATTATTCAAACAGCAATAAATAATATTTGATCAACACAACAATTCCCTTGTTATTTGGAAACCCTMATTTCCATGGACTTGTGGTCGGCCCAGCAGAAACACTTAAGACAGAACTACTCGTCTCACTCATGTCTGAAGCTAAACAACGTCCCCTAAGAATTTAGAAGAGCACTTGAAAAGCACAGGCTAGTAATATATTTAAAATTATTTTTAGTTATTTAGCTTTAACCCTATCAGTTGAACAGACATTTTTTTACTGAATAAATTCGAAAACATCCCCTCATTGAAAAAAATAAAATAAAATAAATCACTGTCTTACTTAAATCACCAGACTAACAGTAACACCGCAAAAGCTTTGCTAGATTTATGTCTTAATTAAACAAAACCTGTTTAAAACACTGAAAATGTTCTTTAAATTGTTTATACACTGCCCTGCCAAAAAAAGTCACCACCTGGATTTAACTAAGGTCTATGATGTGGGGTTGCTGCAGGTCAGGTTCAGGTTCAGCAACAGTTTGTGCTCAAAGAATGAGGTCAGCTGACCTGAAGATACTGAATGACCAGGTTATTCYATCTATGGATTGTTTCTCCCCTGATGACACGGGCATGTTCCAACAAGGCCAGGATTCATCGGGTTTGAATTGTGAAAGAGTGGTTCAGGGAGCATGAGGCATTATTTCCACACATGGATTGGCTCCACAGAGTCCATTGAGAATCTTTGGGATGTGCTGGAGAAGGCTTTGTGCAGCAGGACTCTACCATCATCAATGCAAGATCTTAGTGTAAACTTAATGCAACACTGGGTGGAAATAAATCTTGTGACGTTGCAGAAGCTTATCGAAACAATGCTGTAATCAAAGCTAAAGGCGGTCCAATGAAATATTATAGTGTGTGACCTGTTGTTTTCTGGTGGCAACTTTTTTTTTCCAGACATTATGATTATTCACTTGATTTTCATACAAACTGAAAAAAACTTACCAAGCTTTTCTTCCTTTAGCAACCCTTGTTTTATGTTTGTATGAATTTTTCAGTTGGTTTAAGAGCAGCATGGACAACAATAACCAAGGCTAAAATAAAATCCAGTTCAAGGTGTACTGAATACATTTTAAGCTGCTGTGTGTTTATTTAAGAAAAAAATAGACGAGATTCTGAATTACCCACTCAGATGAACAAGGGGAGGTCAAGACATGAGAGGACTGAAGGAGGAGAAAGGTTATCATAGTGAACACAAAATAAACAAAAAAATTAATTCTGACAGAAAACTTGAATTTACTGAGCAACAAAACACAAAAAAGCCTATTTTTATTAGCAGTAATTCTGAATGTAAAAGGTGTGTAATAGTCACAGGGGTCCTTGTATCATCCACTTATGATCCATACAGTAAACAGTTGTACCATAAATAGATCTGATTATTATTCCTACAGTTAGAAAAACTTCTTCAGTCCCTCTCTCGATACTAGAAAAGTGTTTCTGTTTCTTTTAAGGACTCAACCTTTCAAAATATTAACATCTGAGGTTTCTGTCAACTCATATGAGAAGCAAACAAGTTAAGACTTTTTTTCTCAAATGAAAGTCATAAAACACCCATCCATCCATCCATCCATCCATCCATCCATCCATCCATCCATCCATCCATCCATCCATCCATCCATCCATCCATCCATCCATCCATCCATCCANCCATCCATCCATCCATCCATCCATCCATCCATCCATCCATCCATCCATCCATCCATCCATCCATCCATCCATCCATCCATCCAGTATCTTTAATCCACTTCTTCCTTTCTGTGTCACAGGGATCACTGTTACCCAGGACCAGCAGTCCCACCTGTAAAACATTATTTTAAACCTTATAAAATAAGCAAACAAATCAGCGGTTTTGTTTCATGAGGATGTTTGTATGATTCAACTGCATTAAAATAACAGGAGCCTCATGGTTGCATCAGAAAAAAAATGCTATCACAAAGCAGCCAAAACCTGTTATCAGGGACAAACACGTTTTGTGAACTTTTGCTCTGCTTTCTGTTTTATATTGTGCAGTTATTCACACAACAGTCTGATTATCTGAAAACACAGAGGCAGCAGCATGTGACTGTAGCACATGCTGCACTTCCTGCAGGAATAACAACAGTGTAAATTTGTCTACAGTGTAAAATATAATAATAAAATTAGTCTTAAAGTGAATTAACACTGTTGAGATTGAAGCAGTTTTACGATGGCGGCATTTCAAATTGTTCTTTGTCCCAGTTAGACTACTCCGATCATAAATCTGGTCATAGTTAGACTTTAATTTACCAACATTTTAAAAGCAATCTTAAGCTGCATCACAGTAAATCCTCATGCACTTTCCTCATTGCCTGCTTCAAAAAATTATTATCCTTTCGAAAGTTTTATTTTATTATGAAAAAGGTACAATACGTATTAATTATTTACTAGTGAAAACAGTTCAGTTAATCGTGTGTTACCTTTCCTCTTTGTGTAACTTTGTGTTTATGTCWTTGTGTAAACAAGATCGTCTGAGTCCTCCGTTAGACATCCAGCTGGAGACCCTCAACTGTACGGCATTCAGTGTGCGATGGAAGATGCCCCGAAGACACGTGAGCACAATCACTGGATACAAGGTACTCACAGAGACAGTTTGAAATAAAGGGATACAAATATGCTAAACAACGTACAATTAGCTGAAATATTTTTAGACTGTTTCAGCTGTTTCCATCGATTTGCTGCACTTTGTCAAGGTTTGTGATAAAACTCACCACCCCTCAAAAAACTCTGTAAGACTAACGGAAAAAAAGGGTGATTTAAAAATATATATGTTTTTAGATTATTTTTTATCACATCAAGGAGTTTTTTTTAAAAAAGGACAGAAACATCAAATCCCCACTTGTATCTTTCCTGAGTGGATGCTCATTTTTTTCTGCATGGCTGCCACAGACTGAAGTGCCCATCAAGCTCCTCGTTCAGGAGGATGGCCTTGAGGGGGTGGGGGTGGGGGGCATTTTCAAACTTTATGTGTTTGAATAGAACTCCTCCACTGCCAAATGTGTATATTTTTCTTTTGTGCAAAACTGCCCTGAAGGATGTGTCCTCAAATATTATTTAGTGTTTCATTCCAAGTTGAACTCCTCATGAAATCCTGAATTACTTCTTGGTGAAGACATAATCTTTTTTTCAACCAAACATTTTGCTCAGCTGGAGTTGTGTATTGTAACTGGAAGTGGACTGCTCTCATATTTTATTGTGTTTTTTTGATACATTTCGACATTTGCAAATAAACCTGTTTTTCAATTTTACATGCCATGCCAAAAGTTTCAGTCTTACTGTTCTTTCCTTGTTCCTTATTTTTTTGTTTTTCTTTCCTTTTTACAGTTTATTCTSAATGACTAATTAATAAATGTAGCTCAGTATGATTGGGTGAGCTCTACCTTGGGCCATATGTTTGCTCTAAGAGGATTAGTTGAATACCTCTCTTTCCAACAACTCGGGCATTATACCATGTCGGCTGTTTTGGTAGTTTAGAAACACCCGTATTTTAACAAATATATTCATATTTATTGTCAGGCTTATGTACACTGTTATTATTAGATGTTTATAATAAAAAAGAAAAGATTAAAACATCGTGAATACGTATTTATTTTTGGCTGTCCAGGTTTTTTACACAGAAATAAAGAATAGTCGTCCAGTCGGTACATCATCCTTCATGGAGGTGCCCCTCAGTTTGGACATGTTAACTACTGTAAGTATTCCCTAAAAAGTCATTTTCACATCTTTGCTTTTTGTTTAGAGATAGCAGAAATTGCCTCTAACTCAGCATGGTGTTGCAAATCAGAGGGCTATTTATTTGTTTTACTAAACTGTGACTCTATGCCATACACATCATGGGTGCCTGTGCTGAACCTGAACAGAAATATGAACAGGTTCATTGGCATATCAAAGCATAATTATCATTATTCATTGCAACAACAAAAAGAACAGTCACCTCTTTGATCCCAAAATAAAAATTGTGGCTTTGGAATCATTTCTAATTCACAAAGTACATAAAAATCTAATGAAAAGTTTTTCATTATGTGGTGACACATCATGCAGTAACATTTTCCCACTAACATCACTGCTCTGATGTATAAATTTGACTAAAATGATTAGCTAATAACTTGTTTGAGCAGACAAAAAAATGGATTGTGGTTACTTTGAAGCAACTCAAATCTCACAAATGACAACGATGATGTGGACGTAAATAATTTAACATTTTCTGTTTCTTACAGGGACAATTTAACGGGCAAGCTGGCTTTGTGAGTACCAACCTTATTCTTTCTTTTTCACCGACTCTCTACGGTCTGAATCCGGAGTGTCAAACTCATTTTCACTGAAGGCCACACSAACGTCATGGCCGCCCTCAAAGGACCAGTTGTAATTCAACGCTTCGTGTTTAACTTCGACTAAACACGAAACGTCACGTTTCTCGTCTCATCGGCTGAGCACCGCTAACAAACAACTGAGCTTTACCTGGTATTTCCTGCATAGAAACAGCATTTTACGTTGTTCTCTTATAAACAATAAAAAGTACTATATGACTGACTAAATGTAAAATAAATAAATAAATACAGAAATACTGCTAAAAGTAAAACTAAGAAAGTTATACCCACTGTTGTGGTGAGTAGCTGCCATCTTGAATTCTGAACTCTCCCACTTTGATAAATCCCACAGGAGGAGTGTTCCGGTTAAAATGTATGAGCAAAAGTAGCTACCGGCTACTTTTGAACTGCACCTCCACCTTGTGGTGGGATGCCATCATTTCACTGGCAAAATAATCGACGCAGTTTGTGGTCAGTGCTGGCTTTAAGACATTAATACATCATTGAAGCTCTTGAGGGCCACATAAAATTCGGTGGTGAGCAACATTTGGCCCATGGGCCTTGAGTTTGACACGTGGCCTAAATCAGTGGTGTCCAAAGTCAGCCCTCAAGCACTTTTTAGGTTCAGCTGTGTTGAACCAGAGCAGCACCTAAAACATGCAGGACACCAGCCCTTGAGGACTGACTGTGGACACCACTGGCCTTAATGATTCTGCTGCTTTTCAGTGTTGGTTTAAAATACCTAACATGATCCTTGTCTTTGATGCACTTTGTAGGACGTGACCATTGGTAACCTAAAGATGAACGCTAAGTACAGAGTCAGTGTTGGAGCATATGGATGGGCAGGGGAGGGCAGACCCAGCATGCCCAGAGACGTCATTACTGCTTCCCACGGTAAGAACACGAAACTTACAGCAGATAACCTTTTTTTCCTTTTGTCTCTAGTGGATTTCAGTTTTTTTTTCTTCATCAGAAATGTGCATGCCCCCATCACCCCCAACTCAGCCTGCTGTCATGGCGGTATCGGACACAGAGCTGGCGTTGTCGTGGCAACATGGAGAGAGTGAAGGAAGCGCACCGGTTCTTCACTTCCTGGTGGCTTACATCAGGTCAGTCGTGACTGATCAAACAGTTGCAAAAAAAGGCAATTAATGCTGTTTCAGATCAGATAAACATTCATATAAGAACTCAGTTCACAAACGTATACGTCACCTACATCAGTCTACCATTTTGTACAATATAAACACTAGTTGTGTTTCCATCAACKCTTATTCATACACATTTTGAAGTATCGCATTAGAAAAGCTGGATGGAAACAGCAAAATTCACAAAAACTTCCTGAATTTTGCTAAATAGTTTTTTATGCTTGCTCGAGGTGGTTTTCAGATTTTATAAAAAAAAGAGTTAATGCACAAATGGGGAGATGGAAACACATTTGCAGAATAAGTTCTGACATTTACTTCACATGGTTGATCAGCTGTTCCCACTGTCCAACAATTCTACCTGCTGCTGCAGCTGCAGCTGGACCTTCCTCCCATTGTCTGTGTCTTTATGGATATTCCCATAACATGAAAGAAATTGTGTTGATTTTTCTACGTCTCCAGACAGCATGTAACATTGTCAATAGTTGTTGATATGACAGAATAATTGCAACTTTCCCAATAGTATCAACACTTTCCTGATAACTCGTCTCCATTGTCCTGAGATGTGTTTCCCTAGTTTGCAACTTTACTTCCTGTTTACTACAGCTGTGTGTAATGCCAAGGTCTGATGTAGTTACACTTTGCGCAGCCTGGTTGATTCACTCCAAGCCARYTGATGGAAACACATATGATTTGCATTTTCTCTTTTGTTGTCTTTTTTCAACATTTTAAAATTTTGCTCAAAATTCAAATTAAAATTGGATGGAAACATGGCTACTGTATGAGAGAAAAAATATCTGATGAGGCCTTGAGAAGAAAAGCAACAAATAAAAAGCAAATGTTTTTCCAGGTGATAAAATGTTTGCGTTTGGAAAGGTTTCACTAATAAGAACAATTTAATGATTAAAAATATGATCAAACCCAAGAATTTGAAAGATACTAAATGAGACGTTTTACAAATAAATTTAGAAAAATGACACTCAAAAAGGGATTGGATGTTGTATTATTGCAGCAGTTCAGATTATATGTTTCAGTTTGGCAAAATACTATTTGAATATTGACTATTAAAATGAACTATATACTGTATATATATATATATATATATATATATATATATATATATCCTTTTAACTTTTTTCTCACTTTTCTCCTGAGGTTAGGCTAAATTGTACAAAGTGATGGAAATGTTGGTGGTTTTACAGAGGAAAACAGTTATAAGTGAAGTTATATAAGCTACAATGTTATTTCAAAAGACCAACTTTTGCCTAATTGCAATAACCTCTACAAAATTGCTCCATGCGACTGTTCTGTTTCATTTTTTGATTACATGACATGTTGCATGGACCCTAAATATCCACCCAGGGTTGTGTTTTTATGCACTGTTGGACTAACTGCTGAAAAAAAATATTGTTTGCTAAATGTACAAATATTAGACAAATTATTTGGAAAATTAAAACTAATCTTTATTTTCATTGAAATGACTGTTAAACCTAGGTCCTATGACTCAGTAAAAATAACTGTAAATACTTTATGTCAACTATTTGGGAAAACAATCTGTTTCTTCTGAGGATTCCTGCTCTCTTGTGATTTATGGATCTTAAAACTGGTCACAAAACTGTTGATGAGTTAACTTTGAATCATTAAATTTGAACTTCAATAAATCGATTCAAKAACATATTTATCACCCCTCTACATGAAAGCTGGCAGGTGATAGGCATCCCTTCATGAAATTCTGCATTAGTCATGAGTRTGCATTAGCCTATTGCTTTGGAAAGCAGCACATTCATGAATAATCAGCCTTGTGCACCAGAGACAAACAGAAAACACAGCTCTCTTTGGGAAGGATCTGAATTTTTGCCGGTCTGTTCAGTGTAGCCACTTGTGTTTTGACATAAGGGTCAGTTGGGACATGAGAAAGAATGAGTTTMATTTTCCTTCTATTAGTTTTCAGCCTCACATGCACACAAAGGAGCTCGCATGTCTAGACTGTAGAGTCAAGGAAGCAGATGTCACAAATGGGCAGTTTGAAATCCTTTGATGGATTTCCATACATCRATAACCAGAAAAGTCAGTTGTACGTTAAAAAGTAAATGTTTAAATATACATTTTTGCTGCGCAGAGCTAAATCCCTCTGAAACAAACATGGAAGAAAAACGCAGAGAATCTGTCTCTTATTGTGAGAGAGCAAACATGAATATGTCTGTTTTTTTTGTATTTGGGGACATTTTTCTCTCTGAAGGGCTGTCTTGGCTGCAAGTCTTTTTCGCCTCACATCAAAAGAAGCCGTCCTGAAAAGACACATTGAAAGTTCAATTTCAGTCACAGTAAAATAAATAAATAAATAAAAACGCGTAAGCAGCATGTTATTGTTCTGTTCTTTTTTTTTCAACTGTCTTAAAAATTGTTAAGACTGTTTTCTTTCTTACTCAGGCCAGAAATGGACACGGAGTGGACATATATTCGTGAGCCTATTGAGACGAACTCCATGGTTTTGAAAGGGCTGCTCCCAGACACAGAGTACCAGTTTGTTGTCCGAGCTGTCAACATGCACGGAGTAAGCCCACCCAGCCACATCAACAACCCTGTCCGAACACTTGGTAAGGCCAGACGCTGATCTCTGAGCCAACTTCACATCAAAAAACAACAATAAACATAGTTTTAGTTAGCTTTACTCACTTAAATTTTTTTTTAAAATTCTGGTTAGTTCGAACAAATTTGATAATTATGTATATTTTGAGATGATAAAAAATAAATCCTGGTTTCCTTCAGCTGTCCAACATGCTGCCAAYCAGTATAGAGTTTGAGTAAATTTGCTGTTGAAATTCTATGACTTGGTCACAGATTGTTAGTTTTGTGTCACTGAGTCTGTGGGACAAAGTTCCTCAGTGAAAAAAAAAAAAAAATCAAAACAGACTTCTTTATGATTATTGATGATGATTACAGCAGCCAGTGATGTCACTGATGAAAGTTTRAGGAGTGGTCATGACTGGCTGATGTTAAAACTCACATTTTTAGTGCACACTTTACACAGGTACACGCACAATATATGCACTATGTTTTTGCACAGTTTATTAATAGAAACAGTAATGAAAAACACTTACATCGTCAAACAGAATCTATTCACACTTTTAGGCCAAGTTAACTTAAAACCACACAGGCTGAGTTAAGTGATATAAGCTATTTGAAAAACAAGTAAAATGTTTATTATGAAGTTAATGAACATTATGAAACAAACCAAAATGAGTAATTTTAGGGTAACGAAGAAACAAACTCAGTTATTCACCAGCATTGTTTCTCAGCAGGGAATAAAGCCGGTTAGGGACTAAAGTTTTATCAGACAGGATTAAGGATGAGATGCCAGACCCCTTTAGTGCCYGTCCAGACTAATGCAGACATTCATGCACACAATGTTGCCAATGCTTGAGTGAGCAGCAGGGGTGGGATTGATTGACTGACCTTCCTTGTTACTCTCTCTGTGACAGGTTTTTTTAAACCTTAGATATTGTGCTGATTAAGAATGACTGTTACACAACAACTGATTTGTTTGCAAGGACTAGCCCCCCTCCCCCACACTCTCTGTGCACTACGCAGCATTAATCAAACAGGTTTTAGGTGGTGCCACTTGGCAGTTTAATCTCTCCATAGGCTCCAAAATGGAGTTTCTCTWATGCACACAGTTACAGTTAAAAA
Organism: Austrofundulus limnaeus; assembly: GCF_001266775.1. NCBI lineage: Eukaryota > Metazoa > Chordata > Actinopteri > Cyprinodontiformes > Rivulidae > Austrofundulus > Austrofundulus limnaeus. The sequence goes on from NW_013952667.1 coordinate 431,128, forward strand.
GTCCATTTTTTGTCACTCCAACACATAAAAGTTTGATTGTAAAACATTGTAAAATTAAATATTTACTTTGATGAGGGTCCATCACCTTTAAATTAACTACACAWACTGTAACTAACCACTTCGCATAAAGTCAGTTTCGACATATACAACTTTTGTTTAGACGTGCCGATAAAAGAATTAAGTTTCTTTTCAGTGTTTCCATTTTAGAAGCAAAATATATACAGCATATAAAAAGTAATGTGCTGTACATTATGTCCATTTATACATTTTAGCTTCTATTTTTATGCTTTTATTATTTACACTTATAGCACAAAGTGTAATTTTAACAATCAGCTCTGATGTTTGTTACAGGCACATCAGATGTTGGCAGCGGGGATTTTAACCTTTACGTCACAAACTCCAGAATTGAAGATGAAGATGGATTTGACTTTGATGACTCAGATTACGATGTTTTTATTGAAGAGGTGCATTCTACAGTATATATAAAATGTTTAATACGCAGCTTTCATGACTATAAGACAAATGAATATACAGTAGATTCATTAAGCTATTTGTCTGTATTCTAGCTGAAGCCATTTCCAGGTATCAGCGACGCTGACAAGAAGTCCCAGCTCCGTTCACACCCTGGACCGCCATCTGGTCGAAACGTCGTTTACCGCATGAACACAGAAAACCGTCCAAATGTCACTGATCAACCATTTTCTACAACCATCTCCGCAATCCTCCTGGACTCCACAGATCTGGTTTTGTCAGTCACCTCTGAGCTGAGTAGTACTGACACCATGACTACTGCTCCCCTCACCACCAGCAGGTGAACATTGTGATGAGGTGGTTAGCAGTGTTACCTTGTAGCAGGAAACTCACCACTTTTACTGTCTGTGAGTTTAGATTGTTCAGTGATTCTAAATTCACCAGAGGTATATATGATCTGTGTTGGTCCTGTAATGCAGTGGTTCCCAAACTTTTCAGTTTTTGACCCACAAAATAGTAACAGAGACCTGTGCCCCCAACTATTTTTGGATGATAAACATTTGTATCAGGTCAACTAAACATGGGCATAGTAACAATATTTTTATACTACATTTATCCACTTTAAATACACTAACCTCACTCCTTTGTAACAACCAAGGCAAAAATGTAATTAATTTAGAAAATCTTTTCAGGACCCCACCTTGATGTTTCGGGACCCCACTTTGGGTCCCGACCCCAACTTTGGGAAACACTGCTGTAATGGACAGGTGTTTTCTAATCTAGAGATTGCTCAGATAGGCTCTGACATGAACACAAAGCAGTTGAAAATTATTTTCTATTGTATTTTGGTGAAATATACATGTCAGTTTGACTTGTTGTTAATATCAGCAAAAGAGGGAAGTGCTTGTCTCTTAAATGGATTGGACATAAAAAAAAATCAAATATTTCCATGAACTTTTTCGTTCTTTCAGAAGACTGACCTAATCAAACTTTTATTCTTTCCAATTTGCCTCAGCGTTCCTCTGTCCTTCACCACCGGCAGCCCATCCATCTCCGCCTGGCAGGGCGAGGTCCCTCGTGTTTACGACCAGAGCTGTGACGATACCGTGTGTCCTCCTGAGAGTTTCTGTCTCTCTGATTCTGAGAGCGGAGGCTCGCGCTGCCACTGTAACCTCGGCCGCAGAGGCGACACCTGCTCTGAGGGTGAGGCGTTAAACAAAGAAACATTTGTCTAAACTTCATTTTAGTTATTTGTTTTTATGATGAACTAAAAGCATCTCTGTGCCGTACAATTGGAGGTGATTTTATACACATATTGACAGACTGAACCGTTATGATTCGAATGGAACTGTTTAATGTTTTAGCTCTCATTCAGCTGATATTCTATTCACATTTTATTATGTTTATGTTTCTTCTTCTTCTTCTTTAGTGATAACAATAAACTTTCCCAGGTTCTCTGGCTACTCTCACATGACCTTTGAACCCTTGAAAAATGCTTATCAGACCTTTCAAATTACATTAGAATTTAAGGTAAGACGTAATATTTTTTGACAACATTTTTCGTTTCTGCATTATTGAGGAAAATGTATTTAGGATGTGCTCTTTTTAACAGGCAGAGGCAGAGGATGGCTTACTGCTTTACTGCGGTGAGAACGAACACGGTCGTGGTGACTTTACTTCTTTAGCTTTGGTTCGAGGGAAGCTGCACTACAGGTGAAGCTTTTCAGAATAATGTACATTTGGGATAGCAGATCCTGACTACTAGAAAGTACAACTACTAGATTTAGCAGTTTGTTTGTTTTTTTAAATCAGCCTTTTAACCCCTAACCTATCCTGGCCCTTGCCTTCCTACACAGTTCTAGTTTCCCTTCACTGCTCCGTTTGGGATTTCACCCATAAACAAGGATTTCTCCGGTAGAATTTCAACCCGGCCAATCAGCAAACAGAAGGAGGTGTTGTGAACGACGTCGATTTTTTGCGCTGTTTTAGCAATGGCAGTGGAGGAAGTGAATGAAGCCATTCAGTCTGTGTTGACAAAGCTTACAAATTAAATTAAATTAAATTAAATTAAATTAAATTAAA
>NW_013952667.1:434910-447429 GCF_001266775.1 Austrofundulus limnaeus
ACCAAAAAAAAAAATTTACTTTCTAAAAACTCTGAGTTTTCTGCCACTTTGCTCACTTCAGTGTTTCTCCTTCAGGGCCAGTACACTAAGATTACTTTCCGCTCCCCGTTATACGTGGGTGGATCTCCAAGTGCTTACTGGCTGTTCAAGGCAACAGGAACTAATAGTGGCTTTGTGGGCTGCATACAGAGTCTGACCATCAACAACAAAGTGACAGACATCAGGCCGTGGCCTCTCGGCAAAGCTCTGAGTGGGGCTGATATAGGTGAGAAAACAAACAAGATGCTTTACTTTTCTACTCTTTTTAAATAAACCTTTTGTTGCTCATTTACCTTATGTAGCAATATTTTTTATATATTTTATACCTAGCAATAGAGGTGGGATGTTAGCTGAAACACTAAAACCATGTGAGAACTTAAATATCCTTTGTATGGACAATTTTCAGAATCTGATATTTTTTTCAAGGTGAATGCAGCGACAGAGTGTGCGACATGGTCAGCTGTGCCAACGGTGGCGTCTGCTTTGCAAACCGTGCCGATGGCTACATTTGTCTGTGCCCGCTGGGCTTCAGGGGAGCCCTTTGTGAAGAGAGTAAGTTAAATGTATTGGCTTCTTTTTTTATTGCACTCAAGTTACACACTAGCCATATTTACAAGTTTTTAACTACTTTAATAGTAAAAAAATAAATAAATAACAGCTGTCATGCTGAGCGTTTACGGTAATTACTCAACAATTTATGGACAGATTGAAGAAAATTGTCTAAAATGAGGATTATTATTTCTTACATAAAGGGAAAGGGATTGATTGCGTGTTAGAACACATTTTCAACTTTTCTTTTTCTCCTCCTTGTGCCCTTCCTTTTGACTTATTTTTCTTCAAAATGACTTTTTCTTAATCGTTAAAACTTTCCTTTTTGTATTCTCTGATCTCCTCTCAATTCCTCAGGCTTCTTGCTGTCCTCACCGCTCTTCAACGAAACAGTGTTTTCATATGCCGTCATCCCGTGGCCTCAGTCCTCTCAGAGTTACCTTTCCTTCATGGAGTTTGAGGTGACGTTCTGGCCGTCCATGCCCAATGGGGTGCTCCTGTACAGTGACGATGMGGACAGCAGAGACTTCTTGGCTATAAAGCTGGTGGACAGATACGTGGAGTTTAGGTTTGACTGCGGCTCTGGAGAAGCTGTCATCAGGTATAAGAAAGTTCCTGTCTTATCTCAGCGTTTATGTTTTCTAATTTGTTGTGAATGTGAAATGATCTGTGCTTCAGGAGTGAGGAGCAGATAAGTCTGGACTCATGGCATGAGCTCAGAGTGTCTCGCACAGCGAAGAGCGGGATTCTGCAAGTGGACAACCAGAAACCAATGGAGGGAATTTCTGAGGTATTTATGTGCTTTAAAATAAAGAACAAAAATATTAAACATAAACTTTTATATGTATGTAAAGTAACAGTTATAATTTTTTTGAAGTTGTGTTATGTGAAGCTGTCAGTGTCTTACCTGCAGTAAAAATCTTTCAAGAATTATTAACTAAAAGAATCAGACAGAAGTAAATGGGGCAGTTTCAAAACAATTTCCTAAATTTTAAAATTGTGATTTGAGATAGCAGAAAGCTGCTGAGAACCTCTGCCTTGTTTTCTAAACTGATAGTTCCTAGAGTAATCTAATGCAGGTAAGATACTGATTACTGATAAGAATTTAACAAAACTTTACTTAAAATTTGTATATAATCTAATCCATTAAAATAAACCCTCCATAATTTTATGTTAATTTAATAGAGACATTTCAAAAATACAAATCTTCTAAATTTAAACTCAATGGGCCTCATGCAAGAASCGTTCGTACGCACAGATTTGTTCTTAAGTTGTGCGTACGAGTGATTTAGGAGAATTTGTGGCATTCACCAATGTTTTCGTATTCTAAGATTTTTTTCAGATACGAACAAAATTCACGAGTGGTCCAGACCTGTCGTATATTTTACGAACAGTCAGTCTGCTGTTATCCAGACGGGTTTTCTTCACTAAGAAATTTATATTTCATTAGTTTGAAGATATTTTGAGTTGAAAATAAATCACATTCCATAGTTATGTTGACAATAGGCTATTCTGCTTGAATTAGAGTTATAATTTTAAATGTAATAATTTAGACTAACAATAGAAAATATCCGTCTGTCCGTTTTCTGCTGCTTATCTGGGATTGGGTCGTGGGGAGCAGCTGAGAGACCCCGCTCTCCCCAGTGACACCTTCCAGCTCGTCCTGGAGGACTCTGAGACGTTCCCAGACCAGAGGGGATACATAATCCCTCTAGCAAGTCCTGAGTTTTCTCCAAAGTGCCAGACTTATTTTGAAAACATTTTAAAATGCTTATTTCAGAACCACAACTGGGAGTGGGGGGGGGGGGGGGTGGTACGGTGCACAGCGCTGCGGCTTCTGAATAAATGAAAATGATTTAACACAGTTGTTTATACTTTTAGCAGCTCTTTTTATTCCACAGCTGACCTGCTAAAAATGACAGATTTTCTTTTCTGGATCTCTGACAGACGGACTTCAATCTCTGAACTCGTAAAGTTTTTCTCTTTTTAGTTTTCGCTGTCATTTTCATGAATGGACACTTCCTGATATATGAGGCAGGAAACACAGCCTTATATGGTGTTTTTGGGGTGGTAATTATGCTGATCTCCTCTCGCGTGCACGAGCAGCTGGATACGAACAGGTGGAATTTATGCAGCTCATTTACGCACTTTTCCTGAAGATAGAAGAGTTTGTTGAATCTGACGTGACATGTTCGTATGAACAAAAGTAAGAGAAATTTAGGAGAAGAATATGAACATGTTCTTGCATGAGGCCCAATGTACTTTGCTCACAAGATGAAACATCCTGTAGTGTAGTGCATTTTGCAATGTAAAAAAATGTGATGTTAACTATCAAGTAAACTTTATTTAATGAGGAAAATAACACATGTAATTACATTCCTAAAACATATTAATATATATGAGATAAGTAGATTTATTTATAAGTTTCAACAATAATCTATTTTTATTTTGTTAGGGCGCTTTCACTCAGATCAACTGCAGTTCACCTCTTTATGTCGGCGGAGTGCCTGTTTATGAGAAAACCAAGAGAACGGCAGGTGTAACAAAGCCCTTCACTGGAGTCATTCAGAAGGTGAAAGATGCAGTGTCGCACATCCACACGCAAACATTTGTCACACAATGGAGTTTAAAGCAAACAGTGTTTTCTTTAAATTTACCGTCATGTATCCATATCTGACTGCAATCACTGGTTCATTGGAAACAAAAAAGAGACACATTTTCTTTTTGTCTCCTCAGCTGGTTCTCAATGACCGCAACATCCCGATCACGACTGACTCTGCTGGTGGAGTTAACGTTCAAAATTCAGCTCACCCATGTGTGGAAAGCCCCTGCGCCAATGGAGGGACGTGCCGGCCGAAGTGGGATGGCTATGAGTGCGACTGCCCTCTGGGGTACGATGGAAGACACTGCCAGAAAGGTATTATTCTCTCTGCTGTGCTGTTGATGATGTTTTCATTGTGAACAAAGTTATGGATCCAAAAGTGTAAGCTAATGTTCAAATAACAACCAGCACATCTCAGAGGTTGATGGGTATTTCCCAGTTTGTTACGTGCAAACAGCAGGCTTTAGTTATCAAATCACTGAGACAAATCTTTAATGTATACAAAATTCATCAGAAACATTTTATTTTTTATTTTGTTTGATGGCAAACAGTGCAAATGATCTATTTTTATATCTTGAACAAAATCCACAGAGTTAAATATGAAAACTTACAGTCTAAAGCAAATAATAAATTGCCACTGAATAAATAAGTGAATAAAATGTCAGTGTTTTGGTGGTAAACTGTGAAGTCTGGTGAAGAACCTGCTTTAAATGACTAGGAGCTGTGCGTGTCACAGCTCATGGAGATTAAAATAAATGAAATGAAAATCAACTACAGAACAACTAATTTTGTTTGGGGAATATTTTTAGCACAATATTCTCTCTCTGTTATTAATTGTTTTTATTTTGTCAAGAAATGACCTTCAAATCTGTCTGTTCCTTTTTTTGTTTTGTTTTTAATGCTTTCGTTGAGCAGAGTGTGGAAATTACTGTTTGAACAGTAAGTTTTTTCTATACATTTTTAAAGCAAACACCAGCAAAGTGAAGTTTAATTAAAACTCCTTTCATTTTCACTCATTTCTCTCTACAGACTGACGTCTAGTCTTAGCTGTTAGATACAAGCTGATGTTGCCACCTTGTGATGACAGGAAAGTATTACTGTTTTGTTTTCCTCTTTTTTCTGCCCAGCTGTGACTGAAGCCATAGAAATCCCACAGTTTATCGGCAGGAGTTACTTGACCTACGACAACAGAGATATCCTTAAAAGGTTGGCAGTGACGTTGGATTTCATCTCTTCAWCACATAAACATTTGTCTGCAATAATAAAGACCGAACAAAAAAAAAAGCTGCTCATTCCACACATTTTTCAAATGTTCTAATCAACTCGCATCACTGCCTCACAAAATATATCTTTATTTCATGTTTTTTTTCAGAGTTTCTGGTTCCAGGACTAACCTGTTCATGCGTTTTAAAAGCACAGCTAATGATGGCTTGTTACTGTGGAGAGGAGACAGTCCAATGAGACCCAACAGTGACTTCCTGTCTTTGGGGCTCCAGGATGGAGCTCTCATTTTCAGGTGTTTCTTTTAGACTTTATTCAAAATCTGGCAGACAGTTAATAAAAAAAAAATTAAATGAATATAACATGGGTTTTTTATTATAAATTACTTGTGATTAAACTCCCAGAGTAACCAAGTTCACTTCTCTCCACAAGTGACTTGAAAGTGAGCAATCATGTTCAGCATATTGGTCAAGCAAAGACTGAAAACATTACAAACTAAATTAAGAGCGTTCAAACTGAGASACCCATTTTATCTTTGGAACTATCCTCTCCCCTGTTGTTTAGTCATGGTTCAGCATGTCTAATGACTCATGTATGTCCTCTTTGATCAAATAAATAAATAAGAGTCGGGGTGGGAAAGTCACATTTCAGCAGACTTTAAAAACTTAATCTCAAATCATCAGAGACCAAACCAACAGAATCAATGTTTARAAAGTAAATCCTGAATTTTTTATTTTTATTTTAAGTTATGCTGTTCCACTAATTGAATTTCTTGTGTTTCTGTGGTTGCAGTTATAACTTGGGCAGTGGTGTGGTTAACGTCGTTGTCAACGGGACTTTCAGTGACGGGAAATGGCACAAAGTCAAGGCTGTCAGGTAAAAACGCCAACTCAGATCACTTATTCATAATTCCTTTGAAATAAGACGTCCAGTGAAAAGGCACCGATGCTCGGCTGAGGCCTTGCTGTAAAAGAGAAAACCAAAATAATAAGTTTAGAGTTGTTAAAAATCTCAATGTGCTTGATAGAGGGCAGAAAAATCTGAAACATTCAAGCATTTGTGGGAAATGAAAAAACAAAACACCAGTTTGCCCATAAGACATAATCTTTGTTTACTCATTTGTCTTTTATCTTTCAGAGATGGTCAGTCCGGGAAGCTGACAGTTGATGATTATGGAGCAAAGACAGGCAGGTCACCTGGCATGATGAGACAACTCAACATCAATGGTCCTCTATATGTTGGTGGGTGAGGCTCTTTGTGCTGGATGTTCTGTCAAAACCATCATTTTGTTATCTGCATTTCTACACTCTCTCTCTTATCTGCACTCTTTGTGTTCAACCCCAGGTGGCATGAAAGAGATCGCTCTTCACACGAACAGGCAGTACATCGGAGGCTTGGTGGGCTGCGTGTCCCATTTCACTCTTTCTACTGACTACCACTTAGCTCTGGTTGAGGATGCGGCTGACGGAAAAAACATCAACACCTGCTCCAACTAGAGAATGTTTTCTTACAGACGATGACCATTTCCCCCCGGGTGGACCAAATCAGATTTTATTTATCGACACCAAATGCGCAAAAAGCATTTTTGTTTTCTTTTGCTAAATGTACTAAACCAGACCGGATGTGTCTGAAACTCAAACTGGAAAAAAGAACAGTACAGTCAGTTTGAGTCACTGGAATTTTTTTCTATGATTTTTCAACATGAAGCTTTAAATCTCAAAGATGATGTAAGTGTTGGTGATTTTTTGTCTGGATTGATAATTTTGATCCTGCGGAAAACAAAACGACACCATCACCACAACACGAGTGTTTCCTGAGAGGAGAGAGAAAGATTATCTTCATTGGTAATGAATTTCTTTGAAAACAAACATGTATAAAAAATAAAAAGAAAGAAGAAAAAAAATCACTTTTCCCCCCATGGGATGAGTCCTACTGTATCTGCTTTTTTGTACTGTAAATCCTTCTATGACTGCTGAAAGAACCACGAAGAGATCAAAGACACCGTGAACCTGACCCAGAGCAGCTAGCAGAGATAAACTTCTTTTTAAGGGATTTTAGATTTAGTCCTAGAGGGTTTTCTTGTCTTTGTTGTGACACTGGTGTTCTTGTTTGAGATGTTTTATTATTCTGTTTTTGCAAGATGTTTGGTTTTGCTGAGAAAAAATGTCAACGGCACAAAATGCTTTTTTTTTACTATCTTCTAGGTTATGTGATCTTTTGTTTGGAGCTATCAGATGTTAGTCACATGAAAAGTTGATTTTGATACGGTAAATGAAACTGAAAAGTTTGAGAAAATGACCATGAGATCTGGTCATCTGACACAAACCACAGTACTGTGCACTACAGCCTTGAATTTCATTAGATTTTTATCTTATATTATCAAACTAGGAAAAGATAACTTACGGAAAAATGTTTGAAATGTGTTTTATTTTGTAATATTTAGGGCGGGTACATCTGTTAATTTAAACACRTGTTTTAATAAGTAACGATTCCTGGTAGAGGTAGACATGTTGTGGTTTTGTTCTAAGAAAGATATTTTATTTTTAGTTTTTAGTTTGCCATCATGGTTCTACGCTGATACAAACAAACCCTACGTTTCTTCGTTCAACTGCAAAAAAGGAAGATGGGATGGAAAGTTTTATTTTATTTTATTTTTGGTTGCAGTCTGTAACTTCACCACTAGGTGTCACTGCATCTCACAACATGAACCCTAAAACTTGAGCGCTCAAAAAGGAAATACAAACTAAACAAACTAAAAGACAGAGTAGCTAAAACAAAATACACAATGTGATGGTGAAATATGAATGTATAACAATTAAACTAGATGGATTACTGTACACTGTGTAAAAAAGTAGTAGTTCTGATGAAATTTGCAATGTTATAAGTGACCTTAGACTATAGGAAGTTGTTGATGTATGTGTGTAATGTTTCTAAAAGTCGTTAAAAATTTTTTTGTCTGACCAGGCTTGGTTATTTTTCAAATTGAAGGTGTGAACAGGAATGGTTCATACTGACTAACTGTGCAAATATACAAACACATAGTCTTGCCTTAATACCTCCCTAAATAACCAGCTCAGAATAAAAAGAAACTATTCTCAAATAACCAAATAAACATAATTTTAAAGTTTTTTAGGGTATTTCAGAAAGTACATTGAACTGAACTGAACTGCAGCTTTTTTCCAAATTACTAAAAGACACAGAACTACATAATTATTTTTAAAAGAAAGACAATTGCCTATCCAAAAAGTCTGCTGATTGATTAATTATATAAACTAACATGTTTTTGTTACACCACAGTTATCCGTTGAGATTTTCTAATTCGTCTTCTATTGTTTAAATAAAATGTGTTGTTTTGAAATATATATTTTGTCTACTGTGCTACTTGTGCATTTATATGCAGTCTAATTATATTTTCATTTGGATTTAGAAAACTAGACTTCTTTGTTTCTGTGCCACATGATCAGTTTTACTCTGGTTCAAGTTAGACTCAACCAACCTCTGCAGCCATGAAAATACTTCAAAAGCTATTTCTGCCTGATGCGGTCACTCAGGACAACAACACTTTCACACCTGTCACTGTGGTGAGGAAGAGTTTATGTTGGACATGTGGAAAACAAAACACTCATATATGATTTATTTGTCACATTTTTTCCACAATATAGAAGCAGTAAAATCTGCAGAATTCAAATCACGAGTGCTCTAAGATTCAAAAAATGGTCAAATGAAAGCCACACATGTTGACTGATAGTTATGAAATCAATATCATGAGCAAATATTAAATGTGTTGCCATAAGGAATCACTTTGGTTGGCCTGTAGGGTGAAATTATGAAAACACAAAATATATAACTGAGTAACAGCAGCTCTGAATCAAAAACAAACAAACAAAAAAATTGTTACACAAATCACAATTTTTTAATTCCCAAAGCAAATGTACTTAAGACTGCAAGTCTGCTGTTATTATTCTGTCTACAGGCCATTTTAAGCCCAAGTAAGGCTGCAAGTTTTAGTGTTACATTTTACAAATTGTAGAACAGATGATAAGTTGACATTTTTTATTGCAGTTTTTCCTGCTGTCTTTATCGTTACACRTAAATAATTGTCTAAAATGTACAATAACAAATTTGTATAACTTGAATGTTTTTTGTTGGTTTTGACATGAACAAACAAGGTAACATATAGATTAACATTATTCACAATTTCTTACATTTTTTTCTCAATTTTAGTCTCAAGTCATTAGGTCATCTTCAATTTTTGCATAATTTCTAATTCAAAATTTTATTTAACAACCTGAGTGTTCAGGTTAGGAAAGACTACTGGAAACAAAATCCTGAAGCACGGAGTCACTATGTTATGACAGCGCATGGAAAATGAATTAGTTAATGTGCACTCTGTCAATAATTCTATAATCAGCTGGAACAAAACACTGTCACGCAACATAATGAGCACGAGTTTACAAAAAAAAAAAAAAATGCAGAAAGTATATCCTGCACTCAGTCTAACAATTTTACACAACACGTCATACAAAAATGGTAGAAAAGGTGCAGCTCGACTTTATTATGAAATGAACATTTCTTTAAGTGAAAGCCAGAGAGAACATCATGAAACGGGACAAGCTTTCGCCTTCAGGCGTTTGGTTCTGCTCAGAGTCAAAGCAAAGTTTGTCTCTGCCTGTCATCTGTTTCCTTCTTCAACTGGCAAAACAAGTCTGTGTTTTCTGATTATTTTCATATTTCAAAACAAAAGAGTTGAAAAGTGAGACTCCACTACAAGGCTATGAAACGTTACATAATGTGTTGGTTATACTATTTATCGATGTACACTTTAGTGCAGTAATGTTAATTATCAGTAATTAAACTTTCAATATAATTTTAAAATGGTTAATAACTAAAAGCATTCTTTTCAAGCCTAAAAGTCAACTCTTGCTAGATCATTGACCTTTGCTACTGAAAAGCATCTATCTTATCATGCTTACAAAATATATATGAAATCAATTTCATGCCTTTGAAAGTCTCTAGCAAAGCAAATGTTGAATGTTTTGGTCTCATGACTCAGCAGTGGGAGTTTTTTTAAAAGGCCCTCTCTTTTGGTTTTTGTTGTTCTGTGATTTTCATTCATTCTAGCACCATGTTGCTGCTGGCTTTATTTCTCCTTAAAGTGCTATGTTTGGTTGAATGCTACCCGAACGGTGCTCCCACCGGCGCCTGYGAGGCTATGATCCCTCGACATGGAGTTCAGCCTCAGCCTTCACCGGCTCCCTACAGCATTCTCACCAACAGCAAGACGTTTCAGCCAGGCGTGCCCGTTACAGGTAAGGAAAACAATGAACACTGACATCATTAGATCAACCAAATTGCTTAAATTAAGTATCTGCTAAACTATCAATTGCAATAAAAAAATATGTGAAATTTACCCTAAATCCTCAACTACTTGTTAAATTCCCTTCTAGCAGAGCCCTGGGAGTTTGAGGGTTCTRGAATCTTAGCTGATCCCAGGTCTGTGTTTTTCTGGGCAGAGACCTCTTAGATTGTTCCCGTTGGAGTAATTCTTTCTGTTTGTGGGGTCACAGCACCGACCGCTTCAAGGATCACTGGCACCACTAAGMTTTTGACCCGCCACAAGTCCTCCATTTACTCTTTTAGCCCTGGGCGTTTCCTTCTTCCTGATGTTAAAGCAATAATTGTAAAAATGCAGTTTTGATTTACTGAGAGCAACATTGTCAATATTCGCTTTAGTTTTTCATGTTTTAGTTCAGCGTAAGTAAGAATTTTGTTTCAGAATTCTCAAAAGTTTCTCAAACAACTAAAGCTGAAAATGATTTAGTTTGGCCCTATTGTAGAGCTGATACTCAACAAAAAAAGAGAGAAAAAAAAAAAGCCTAGGGGTCAAAGGATTAGGCCAGCTTATATCGGTCTGCACTATATTTTTAGCTACTATATATCTATTAGATATATTTCTGAAGGGATTTTGATTGTGCACTGACACATAAATGTCTGTTGTGTTTCCCTGCAGTAACTATAGTTGGCCCAGACTACAGAGGAGTTCTTCTTGAAGCTCGAACACAAGGCAGCGCTAACGCTTTGGGTAGCTGGAGACTCCCTCCTCCGGACACCAAATTCCTGAAGGTTGATCTTTCACTTCAAGCACGTGTTGATTAAAACGATTCATGATCCTAAATTGAACCTAAACTTGTAAACTCCTAAAAGACTGGTCAGGCCTTGCACAAGTTCAGAAATATGTTCAACTAGATAAAACTTTGCAGCTTTCAGTAAAGACTAAATATGTTTTACTCACACAGTGTGCAGGGAATCCACAAGGTGCTGTCACTCACTCTAACACCAACCTGAAAGGAAACACCACTGTGTTCAGCTGGATCCCACCCAACACAATGGGCCCAGTCTACTTTATGTAAATTCATCCCGTTGTTTTATGGCACTACACAAATTCACTCTCAAAGTGGTTAAGACAAATCCTAAACAATCTCTATTTTTGTGTTTTTTTTATTTTTCTGTTTTCCTCAGGGCCACAGTAGCAAAGCAGTTCAGTGTGTTTTGGGTTGATGTGAGGTCCAACACTCTGACCAGTGGTAAGTACACAGCAGTACGTGACAAACAGACAAACAAATAAATAAGAGACATATTTATTTGATCCTTTTTGTTTTTCAGAGAAAAAGAACAATCTTGGGCTGGCTACAGATGCAGGGTCACAAATGACCGAAGAGAAAACGCTTCTGTTGGCGACATGTTTTCTGGTGTTACACATTCTGAGATAGAAACAGGAAGYATTTACTCACACCAACTTGTTTATGAATGCTGATGTGCATTACAAATAAAAATCTGTACTTTGATTGATTGTACTTATGGGACATATTTTGAAAATGGGCTCATGTTACGTGAATTATGAATTTAGCTTTTGATTTTGATTTTTACCTGCATAAAACAAGGTCTGAATGAGAAGCGATAAAATCTTGACATCATTTATAATCATTAAAAACATATCAGAACCACTCCAAGTGGGCTACAAYGACAATAAAAAGAGCAGGGGGAGAAGACAATAAAATATATAGAAATTAAAAAAATAGAAGTAGGTTGTGTGTGAGATGCAGAATCCAGCTGGGGCAGGTCATTATTGACTATCTCATTCCATGTATTGAAAAGCAAATAATGACCTGCTTTTTCCACATGATTTGGTCTCTAACCCAGATTCGTAGCATGATGGAGGACAGAAAAATGAAAGAGGCTTAAGACATGCATGACATGTGACTTTGAGAGCTCAGTGGGATGTCCACCATTTCCTGCATCACTGAACTAGTTGCTGCTGCTGGATCTTGCACCTAAAACCTGTTGTATTTGTCACTATTTCAGGGTGACAGAATAAACTTACAAAAGAGTAGATTTAGAGCCAATTAAAGTGCTTTATGATTTGACAACTTTGAAATGAAAACGCGTAAAACATTAATCTATAAGAAAGAACACAAGTAAAAATGTAAAATGACTTTTATTCTACATTAAATATTTTAAGATTTTTAAATGATCTCTTCGGTATTTTAAACATTTTAAATATTGTAACTACAAAAAAGGATTTTGTGTCACCTAATGTGGGTTAAAAAGGTAAGCTATGTAATAACAAGCAGATGTGATCTTTGTGACAAACACAGAACAACCTCTCTATCGATGTTAGTTTTGGTACTTTCAATGGAACTCCATGATCCCATTTGGTGAAGTATTGATCTGCAACCAGCTCGTGTGCCTGAGGTTGCAGCTGCAGTCAGAGAACACTCGCTACATGTTTAACGCCGAGCCCAGGCACAACGTCAGTGTTACCAGCTAGTTCAATGGTAAATGAGTCATTGACATGTGGAACAGAAAACCCCACTGCCCGGGTCACACTCATGCATCTCTCACTGCTCATGTCTTTTTCCATAAAGACAAGGTTGTTTGTCTAAATGCACAGAAATGGGGAAAAAAAACCTTGCAGAAAAACCCAAGTGAAAAAAATATTACACTAAGTAAACTAAATACTTGGGGTAAAATAAAGTAAATAATAAGTAAATAAAATATACTTAATACACTTCAAGTGTACAAACAAACATACAGTATATACTTATAGT
>NW_013952667.1:447624-462651 GCF_001266775.1 Austrofundulus limnaeus
TATTTAGTATTAAATTAGTTGTTCCAAAATGGCTCTTTAAGTATACTAATGATTAATGCGGCTTCAAGTATACTAAAGTATACTTAGATTTAGTATACTTAGTATAATATTTTTTCACCTGGGAATGTCAAAAGACAGAAAGTATCATTGGAAGGAACATTTTCTGTCACTTCAACATTTAAAAATACTATTGTGCTGCAATGTTTTTTGTGCGTCAACAACTGACCATAATTAGAAGTCAAACAAATTTTAAATGGTGACCACAGTCTATTGGCCTTAGAAAACACAACTTTACAGATCCTGAACTACAATTTCTCATGGCTCCAGGTAAGTCGTTTTCATACATGCTTCGAGTGCTAGCAGATTGTTATGAGATAACACAATGATATTGTCTTCAAAGTTTAACCAAAATTGCTTTTCTCAGCATAAATAGATCACAGTTTGAAACTATAACGACAGGTGACCTTTTAACTAAGGTTTTAAACAAGACGTTGACTAACCCTGTAACAGACTTGCAACCTGTATGTAACCCACCCCTCACACAGTGATTGCTACATATGGGCACTAGAACCCCATGACCCTGAAAGGAAGAAACAGGTATGGATAATGGATGGGTGGATGGAAGATATTGATTATTTTGACAGATTGTGTTTTTTCTGGCCAGAAAGAGAGAGAGAGAAAAAGAATCCAGTAAAWTTGCGTAAATCTTGCCATATGAGGGGCAAAACATATTTCTCATCTATGCCCATAAATGTAAACATGGTATCTGTGACTGGGTCTACACAAGTGACCCTTAAAAAATTATGAACTTTATAATACAGCGGGTAAATAAAGTGTTGAACACATCACCATTTTTCTCAGTAAATATATTACTAGAGGTGCTAATGACATGAAAGTTCCACCAGTTGTCGGTAACAACCCAAGTGATCCATACATACAAAGAAATCAAACCATAAATGTCCAGAAATGAAGTTATTTGTAATAATGWGGAATGGCACAGGGAAAAAGTATTGAACACATGAAGAAAGGGAGGTGTAAAAAGGCATGGAAAGCCAAGACACCAGCTGAACTCTCTCAGTAATYAGAAAGCAAGTCTGCCCCTTGTCAGTGCAAGTTAATATCAGCTGGTTCAGTCCCAAATGATGGCCAGGTATCACACAAGAACCATCTGATGATGGGTAAAAGTAAAGAGCTCTCTCAAGACCTTCACAACCTTATTGTTGCAAAGCATAATGATGGCATCGGTTACAGAAGAATGTCTAAACTTCTGAAGGTTCCAGTGAGCACTGTTGGGGCCATAATTCAGAAGTGGAAAGAACATTATTTCACCATAAACCGACCACGACCAGGTGCTCCTCACAAGATTTCTGACAGAGGAGTGAAAAGAATTATCAGAAGAGTTGTCCAAGAGCCAAGGACCACTTGTGGAGAGCTTCAGAAAGACCTGGAATTAGCAGGTACGATTGTTTCAAAGAAAACAATAAGTAATGCACTGAACCACCATGGCCTGTATGCACGCTCACCACGCAAGACTCCACTGCTGAAGAAACAGCATGTTGAAGCTCCTTTAAAGTTTGCTGCACAACATTTAGACAAGCCTGTGAAATACTGGGAGAATATAGTCTGGTCAGATGAGACCAACAATGAACTGTTTGGATGACAGAATACACATCATGTTTGGAGGTCAAATGGCACTGCACATCAGYCCAAAAACACCATACCAACAGTGAAGTTTGGAGGTGGGAACATCATGGTGTGGGGCTGTTTTTCAGCATATGGTACTGGCAAACTTCAAATAACTGAAGGAAGGATGAGTGGAAAAATGTACAGAGACATTCTTGATAAAAATCTGCTTCCATCTACCAGGATGATGAAGATGAAACGTGGCTGGACATTTCAGCAAGACAATGAGCCCAAACACAAAGCCAAGGAAACTCTCAGTTGGTTTCAGAGAAAGAAACTAAAGCTGCTGGAATGGCCCAGCCAATCACCTGACCTGAATCCAACAGAAAATCTATGGAAAGAACTAAAGATCAGGGTTCATAGAAGAGGTCCACGAAAGAATGGGCCATAATCACACCTGAGCAATGCATGCCACTAGTTTCTCCATACAGGAGGCGTCTTGAAGCTGTCATTGACAACAAAGCCTTTTGTACAAAGTATTAGATCAATTTCAGTAAGCGTGTTCAATACTTTTTCCCTGTGCCATTCCACATTATTACAAATAACTTCATTTCTGGACATTTATGGTTTGATTTCTTTGTATGTATGGATCACTTGGGTTGTTATCGACATCTGGTGAAAATTTCATGTCATTAGCACCTCTAGTAATATATTTACTGAGAAAAATGGTGACGTGTTCAATATTTATTTTACCCGCTAGTGCTCATGTATACACAGAACTCATTTGGTGTGAACACATGCACACTCATTTGATTATCATATAAATAAATTGTCATTCCCTATAGATCAAWCATTCATCTACATGCATGCACTCTGTTTAGATTAAAGTTGTTCTTTGCTTTAGGGGCTTAGTTGACATCGCTGTCTAAGGTCTGCATTCTTTGCTTCCCTCATCTCTAGCCCACCCCCCGGGGGCCCCCACCAAAAAAACATGTCCAGCACCATAAAAAGCAACGACCAGCCCATGGGCTCTTCTGACCCCTGTCCTGCTGACAGTTGGAAGAATAACAGCTTAGATCAACTTCCTCATGTGTTGCCTGTAATTATTCCAGAGAGAAAGGCTGGTGTGGGTTCTCAGTCATGTAAGATATGATAATCAAAGTTTAAAAAAGCAGTTGAAAAAAGTTGTTCCAGTTCCATTTTATGAGCTTTTCTCAGTTCTAATGAAAAAATGTTGAGCTTAAAATTTTGTTGATGGGCAGTTCACCTGTCAGTCACTGAATTTACATGCACAATGAGAAATATAAGACAAAACAATAATGGATATTCGTACAAGCTAAAATAAGTAAAACAGATGCTAAAAATTTAAAAAGCCTAAAACAAACAGAACAGAAAGTAGCTCAAATTTAAAATCAACAATATTGTAGCTAAACACTAAAATACAATGTTAGCAAGCTGTGACTAAGATGAACACAGCCATAGCTAAAAACTAAAATGAGAAAAGCTGTAGCTAACAGCTATAATAAGTAAAAGAGCACATAAAATAAGAAGACAACAAAAGAGCAAATCAGATAGGGGCTTTGAAAGGTTTGAATACATACTGTATTTTATATAGATTTCTTAAAAAAACAAGTTAAATATTTTAAAAAGTACACAAAAGGTCACAAAAGTTACAGAAACCAAAAGTCACATCTCACTATTCCCAGTTGAGTATACATTTGTGTCTGATAGTCATGTAAGAGACCGTGATAATTTGCATGAATCTACTTAGGAGAGTTACATTTGACACTGTATCCATGTGGGGTTTAAATTGTCAGATGAATTGCTGAGCTTATGTTGATACTTGTTGCAAACATGTCAGTTATGTAAGAATGTGGTAGTTAAAGGGTTAGAGGAGCTCAGGGCTGGAGCATGGGATGTGGGGGTGGGAGACAGACCGATGCNCCTTCAGGGTGGATATAGCTCGCTAGCAGCCTCGCTCCGAGGACCTATCCACGTCATCATTTACCCAGAATGCTTTGTGTGGAAATAAAATGGCCCCGTCCGTGTTAAAATATATTTTTAAAAATTTACAAAACTAAACAGCCTACAGCATTTTTACAGTCTTTATTTTACAGTTAAATTCTGTTTATCAAATAAAGTCTAATGTTACAACTAATCGGGGATCCCTTTAACAAAACATTAAAAATTGCATAAAACATTTGCTACAGCGATGACCTGAGCATCTGTAATATTTTAGCTGTATAAGCACAAGCAGAATGCTTGGATTTGCCAAAACATGAAACCATAGGTACCACAGTCATTWTGTCAGTGAGTATAACTGTACACTCTGTGTAACCATCACTCACAGCTGAACAGGAAACAGAGAGCTGGCATGAAAAATCATCTATAAAAACACAACAATCTAATAGAAATTTAAACATAAAAAGAGAACAAACTGTATAAAAAAGCTTTTTAAAAAAAACCTCGACAATTTTCCTCTTCTCACTGTAACAGGCACCCAGCGGTGGTTCCTATGGTAACAGCCCTAAACCATGTGGTAGCAGATGGAAGGAGAGCTGGAGGGCTAAATTTATCTTCTAGCATCCTCATGGACAAAAGAGAGAGAGAGAGAGAGAGAGAGAGAGAGAGAGAGAGAGAGAGAGAGAGAGAGAGAGAGAGAGAGGCGCGGAATGAGAAAGATGATGGTTAGGAGTTAGGAGTTTCACGAGATGACCAACGACAGCTCGCTGATTCAGAGCACAGCTGGTATTGAGTGTGAAGAGGATGCAGGCGACCTCCGAGTGGACTGACAGGCAGTGACAGAGTGGAACATGTGGGGGATTTAATGTTCTGGAGGATGTCATCGTTTCAACTCAACAAATATTACCTGAGAACTACAAGGTGGGCGATCAGGGGGAGCATCTGAGCATCATCTTTCATCCTTATATTTCATCATCAGTTTGGTATCATCGCCACATCATTCGGTGCAAAACACTTTCCATCTCTTATTCCAATGCAAGAGGCTCAACTCTGGCTAAAAGAAGTGGATTACAAACTGAAAGGACATCCAGCCTGAAATCCTGCCAAGGTGTTTGAATCATGTAGTCCACTGAGAGCATGGAGCCCCAGAAAACCCACACTCAGAGCAGCTTCTTCAGCAAGGTGGATGTGCCTGACCAGGTTCACTATGTTGTTGCTCTGTTCGTCTTCGTCATCGGAGTGCTGGGCATCACTGGGAATGTCCTGGTCATGTTTGCTTTCTACAGGTGAGTTGAAAAAGGCTGTCTTTTTGCTTTATGTGTTTGGTGTGTGTTTTATATTTTATGACAAGAAAACCTTCAGATGTTGTCACATTATATCATAACAAGGATGATAAAATAAGTTTTATAAAATAAACATGTTTTTTGCAAAGCTGTAGCTTCAAGGCTAAAGACACTCATCACCATCTATAAAACAATAACATAGAATATAAGGTTTAAATGGGAAAATTTGCCWAATCTCCTTTCAAAATGAAATAAATAAATAAATAAAAGTAGCTCTCAACTACTGCAGCAAAGCACTATAAAACATAAATTACATAAAAGACTAATAGTTTAATAAAATAAAGGTGTCTTCTTTTTCAAACCAATCTAAAACTTAACTCAAACAACCCATGCAACTCATTCTTACCAACAGCAGAAATATGCAACAGGTGATGTCGAATCTAAAACACATACTTTTAAAATATATATTTTATATGTTTCACCAAAATAACTCACTCTTGACTTCACTCTAGTAAACTTTCATTTGAAAGTCCTGCAGGAAGCTTGTGTTTTATGTGTGTCGAGAGAAACGTTGGCCTCTCATTTGAGCTGCCGATGTTCAATGTTTTACAGAAACTGGGACAATGTGTGTGAGTGTGTTTGCATGTTGTGGGGATTGCCAATAGCTTTCATGTTCCATCCGTCCATCAACAAAGACAGATTAGATGGTTTCCCTCTTTTTGTTGTCCAGATGATTTGACTTCACAGAACTGATAATATGAGGTGAAATGGGTTCCAGTAAATATATTTTACAAACAAACAAATATAATGGAGTATTTTTTCTGACGTTGCTTACTGCAGTTATTTTCTTTAGAGAAAGTACTCTTGTTGTGTACTCTCTCTCATATAGAGACACCTGCAGTACATTAACACAGAAGCAGGAAACAATGTAAGCTGACTAAAATGTCTGACTTGGAGATTATCTGCTTTCAGTCAGGATTCACAAACTATTTTAATTAATAAAGAGCTTCTTGTTTGATTTGAGATTCACAACAGCTTTCCCCTAATCAATAAAGAGACTACAGATAAAAACTAAAAACTACTGTGCATAAGCTTTAACAAATCTGGCAAAATTTGGGTTTCACAGAAATATGTGGCTTGATCATGATCTAAATGGCAAACTAAAACAAACAAAATTTGATAATACAGATCTTGCTCCTACTGGTATTCAATGTCTATTGAAATTTTGGCTAGCCATTAGTCTGATTCTCTTACAGTATAAGAATTATAAAAAGGAGGAGGATAAAGATGAACAACTAGGTTTAAAAAGAGGACAAGCTTTAAAAACAACACTGCAAATGAATATTCTGTTTGATGTATTTTAAATGAGAAAAAAAGGTTCATCAATAAGACGTACTGTAAGTTATCAACAGTTCTAACAGTATCTCACCAATTTATTATCTCTTGAATACATTAACACACATTATGCACACTGTCCCATCAGCRCGACCTTATCTGCTCAGTGTGCTTCGTGTTTAGGTGCACAGATTAGAGCAATGACCTGATTAGAGCGATGGTCTAATTTGACAATATCTGCATTACATAATGGTCCTTTCATTACTTGATGATAGCAGATTGTCTACATCTGGTACAGAAATGAAAACAAAGCTTTTAAGTGTTTCTTGGTTCAGATCAGAATTCAACAAATGAAAGTAGCACCTTATATATTTGATATTTAAGAATTTGGCTCAGTAAATGTTTGTTTTTAATACATCCATTACTTTAACACTATCAATCTCTTTTTTTGTTATGTGACATGTGTAGCAATAAGAAGCTGCGTAAACTTCCCAATTACTTCATTATGAACTTGGCAGTGAGTGACTTTCTCATGGCATTCACCCAGTCTCCAATCTTCTTTATCAATTGCCTCTACAAGGAATGGATGTTTGGAGCAACGGGTAATTCTTGTCATTGCTTTCAAGTATGCTAAAATGTGTTTAGATCAA
Source organism: Austrofundulus limnaeus (assembly GCF_001266775.1). Lineage (NCBI taxonomy): Eukaryota > Metazoa > Chordata > Actinopteri > Cyprinodontiformes > Rivulidae > Austrofundulus > Austrofundulus limnaeus. Next base: position 454,478 of record NW_013952667.1, read on the forward strand.
GTTTGCTAACATTTGTTGGGTATTTTCTTTATGTGTTCCTGTCTTGCAGGGTGTAAGATATATGCATTCTGTGGTGCCCTGTTTGGTATTTCATCCATGATAAACCTATTGGCCATCTCGATCGAACGATACCTGGTGATCACCCGGCCCCTGCAGACCATGCACCGGAGCTCCAAACGAAGGACAATGTTTGCCATCCTTCTTGTCTGGCTTTATTCTTTGGCTTGGAGTTTGGCTCCTCTTGTTGGCTGGAGTGAGTTCTTCTGGAACAATGAATCATAAAAAAAATTGAAATGCTCATGTACTTGTGAGATTCCTTATGACACAATACGAGGGCTAAAATTAAGATTTTTTGCAACCAGTGGTTGCAACATCCTTGTAGCAGGAGGCTATATATATATACGTATATACCTAAGCCAGCAATTGATCTGATTAATGATAGGCTGGTACCAATAACTGAGTAGCTGGTCCTGGTAACTGAGAGGAAGGCACTGGCAAATGAGAAGGMGACTGTTCATTTGATTTAGCGTTGATGAGGCCCCGCGTTGAGTGCCCCCTCAAGTCAGTCCTTGCTGCCCACGGCTTTTCCGGGTTGTGCCACTTAGGGGTCTTTGGGTTGGGGGTCAGAGGTTAATATGTGGGATCAGGGTAAATGGTTAATTTTAGGTACTGAGGTCAGGGATAGGCTGAATAGGGCTAATAGAAGTTAAATTTAGGGTCTGGGACGGTTAGTTCTCGCGCATTCTCTACGTTTTCAAAAATGGTTAATATGAGGGATCAGGGTAAATGGTTAATTTTAGGTACTGAGGTCAGGGATAGGCTGAATAGGGCTAATAGAAGTTAAATTTAGGGTCTGGGACGGTTAGTTCTCGCGCATTCTCTACGTTTTCAAAAATGGTTAATATGAGGGATCAGGGTAAATGGTTAATTTTAGGTACTGAGGTCAGGGATAGGCTGAATAGGGCTAATAGAAGTTAAATTTAGGGTCTGGGACGGTTAGTTCTCGTGCATTCTCTACATTTTCAAAAAGGTTAATACGAGGGATCAGGGTTAATGGTTGATTTTAGGTACTGAGGTCAGGGATAGGCTGTATAGGGCTAATAGAAGTTAAATTTTGGGGGATGGTTACTTTCGCACATTTCTTACTCTTTTCAAAAAATGTGACAACGCGCTCCTCCGCCTCATCTCGTTAAGAACTGACACATGGGGGTACTCGACGTGTCCGAAGCTGGATGCAGACGGCTACCTGACCAAGCGTCAATATGTTGACGAGTTGGGAGTGAGAATGGGTTGACTTGTGTGTACCCCGCCCCTTGCACAGTAACTGCTGGATATGGGCAGTGACCCCCGTGACCCTGAAAGGAAGAAGCGGGTATAGATAATGGATGTATGGACGAATAGATAAAATAGACAGATTTAGTCACCACCTGAATTAGCAGCTGCATTTGCCCTTATCTACGGCAGTGGTTTTATTTTTTTTCTCTTTAGCTGAATTATGAGAAAAGCTATAACTATCAAGTTGGGCCTTTTTACAGTTTTTGACAGGGTATTAGGATTGAATTAATATTTATAATGCCAAATATAGAAATTTCTCATGAACAGCTCAGGCATGCTAGTCGCTAGCCTCTCCAATGTTAATGCAAATGAACAGTCTCCTCATTTGCCAGCGCTGGTCTCTCAGTTACCAGGGCCAGCTGCTCAGTTACTGGTGCCGGCCTATCATTAATCAGATCAATAGCTGGCTTAGGCATTGGCATAGCCTCCTGCTACAAGTATGTAGCAACCACTGACTGAGCAAAAGTCTTAATTTTGGCCCTCATACCATAAAAAACTCAAGGGTTTAATTAARTCAAGTTTAATTTATTTACTTTTAGCAACACCTTTGTCATAAATCCTCTTTTACCACAAAACCTAACTGGTTAACCTACCCCTAACGTGCTTATGTCACGTCAGTACAAATAAATAAATAAATAAATAAATAAATAAATAAATAAATAAATAAATAAATCATCATGTCAGAGAAGAATATGAATAAAAATAACTAGAAAGTTAATTAGCAAATGCTTCAAACTTATGGCAATGACTTGTGGGCTTGTGTTTGTGATTCATTTATGCATATTTTTTATGTGACAAAAATTTAGGCTGATGTTCACTGTAGAGCAGTTTTTCAACCCTGGTCCTCAAGGCACACCATCCTGCATGTTTTAGATGTTTCCCTGCTTCAACGCAGCTGTTTTCAGTTGATAACTGATTAACAGGCTTTTGTTGAACTGCAATCATCTGAATCAGGTTGAAGCAGGAACACTTCTTAAACATGCAGGACGGTGTGCCTTGAGGACCAGGGTTGAAAAACACTGCTGTAGAGTGTCATTATGCAGTTTTAATACTGGTGTTGTTTAGACCAAGATGTTAATATTGGTTATTATTTGTCACCATGATGAAAAAACTATTCTGCCACAAGTTGCTTTATGAAGAAGTTTGAGAAATGCTAAAGCTATATAATCTCACAGTTGGCATAGACTCGGGAAATGCTTTTTGCTGGCATTTGAACTTCAGAACATTAGTGTCTGGCTGAGGGTACCRTATATGAAACCTGGTTAAAATCCAAAAACATCTTTATCTCATGCTTTTAATTTTTTTTTTCTGTTTGGCAGTAGTTCATTATGAAACGTTGCCAACAGCCCATACAACTCAGATCACAACAGCTGAGGAGGTTACATTGGAAATATAACCAAGGGTGTAGCTTTAGGTCTATCATTGGGGGGCATTATGCTCTAAAACCCTGCATATAATTTTTAGCAATTATGCTTAAACATACATAAATGACATAAAAATTACGTTAAAGCTACCTAAAGACAATAAGAGAGTTGCATCAGGTAATTTCTACTGTGTTTGATCAAATGATGTACTTTTGTTGGGGGGGGGGTGGTATTTTGACATGATCAAATTATTGTGGCGGTCATAATCCCCCTAACCACCCAGCAAATTACACCTATGGATATAGCAACAACATTAAGAAAAAAATCATTGATTAACATAAAAGGAATCAGCAATTAGTGATATTAACTTCTTGAAGGGGTGTCCTGTTTCATAAGTAAGTATTTTTAACTTAAAATAACGAGTCAATAGGACAGTCGATATTTAGCAGTAACAAGAAATGACATTTAAAAAGTCTACTTTATATATGTTTTAGAAGCAGTTTTTACAACTGCAATGCCACCTATGTTTGAGCTGACACATGGCTTTCTGCAAACACTCATATATTTGATGATCTTTTACCCATAGGCTCCTATATCCCTGAGGGCCTGATGACATCTTGCACATGGGATTATGTAACATACTCAGCAGCTAACAGGAGCTACACAATGATGCTATGCTTCTTCGTCTTCTTCATTCCCCTGGGAATTATCTTATTCTGCTACCTACAAATGTTCTTGTATATTAGACAAACTAGCAGGTACTGTAACCTTTTCATCATTGGGTTTTTTGCATGTACATTTGATGCAAAGTACACTTTTGAAATAAAATTGCAATTTCTACTTAATTTTGGCATCTAGCTCTTTATGGCTTCTTTATGTAATTACTCTCTCCACCTTGTTCCTCCTTCAGGGAGTTAGAACATCTGGGGCCTAAAGTGAGGAAAAGCACTCTAATCCAACAGAAGTCTATCAGGAGTGAGTGGAAACTGGCAAAGATCGCCTTTATTGTCATCATCGTTTACGTCCTCTCTTGGTCACCATATGCCTGTGTTACGCTCATTTCCTGGGCTGGGTAAGATTTTTTCATGTACTGTATAGAAAATAGATTTTGTTTTTCTTTTGTAATGTGTATTTATTGTCAGTACTGACCGACTTTCAGATACAGATTGAGTTTGAAACAGAGAAAGTTAGGACAAACAATTAACCATAATRTGAAGTGCCTTAATTGTATTTGAAGAGACAGCGTCAAAACAAGTTGATCTGGGACACACCTCAAAAGAGGGATGAAAGAGGGGATTGTGGAGTTACAGTAAGTAGGAATTCAGATCAAAGCATTGCAGCTCCACTTTATGTAAACTCCAACTGAATGATTTAAATGTGAAAAAGGATTTAAAGGCATGAAATGTCTGCTTTAAATTTTAGATAAAACTGGGCAGCAAGTAAACAAAAATTGCATTTAATAAGTAATTCTAGAAATAGATTTTTAACTTGTTTTTATTCATCCTATCTAAACCTATATACCATTAACATAATGTCTCTCCTGGGGTTTACATGAACTCTGATTGTAGTTACATAAATCACGTCTTCTCTCTGCTCAGTCAAAAGGGAAGATAACCTTTCATGCAAGCAAACTTAAACAGATACACATGCATAAAATCACATGAGCAAATAGTACAACCAGATGGATTTAACCAACCCTCCGTAGCAGATGGTACAAGTTAATCCCTGACCAAACCTGACCCCTCCTTATATCACAAAACAGGCAAACAGACAAAGAGAACTTTGTGATGAGCATCTGTTGTTGACATGCAACAAAGAAAATTAACAACTGGACAAGAATTTCTAATAATAAAAGAAGCAAAAGTTTTTTTATGTGTTTTTATTTTTCGTTTTTCAAACAGCTACGCCAATATTTTGTCCCCATACTCCAAGTCTGTACCTGCAGTCATAGCAAAAGCCTCTACCATCTACAATCCCATCATCTATGCTATGATACACAACAAATACAGGTAAAAGATCACAATAATTGTGTCTTTATACATGTTCACTGAGTAGTTTTACGACTTTTGGTGATTTTGAACCTGGTTACATTTTTCCAGGTTGTGTTCCAGGTAGGTTCCAGGTTGTGTTCAAATGAGTTCTAAGATATGAGAATGTTTAAAACTCATTTAAAATATACTCATTGCGCCACCTTCCACCCAACAGGATGACCCTGGCAGATAAAGTTCCCTGTCTTTGGTTTCTGTCTCCTGCTCCCCGAAAAGAATGCCACTCCTACTCCATCAGTGACTCTTCATTCAGGGATTCCTACATCAGCAGACAGTCCACAGTTTCAAGCACTCACTTAATCGGTGCCTCAACCAATCGCTTTGACATGGTAAAGAAGTCGACCAGATTTTTTGAACATTTGAGTGAAGCGCATTTATAATATTCATTTCTCTATTGCAGGTATTGAAAGATGTGGAGCTGGAACATTTGGGTGGAAAAACGGGATATTCTTTCAAAAGCATACCATCTTACCGCCAGTCTTACAGAGGAGGGTCCTGCAAAAGGCAGATTGAGCAGAAGGCAATCAAAACTCACCCACCAGAGAAGGTGAGAAAATGCAACTTATTGGTGTTGAATAAGAAAAGTCAAAGATCATGCATTTATCCTGATGCATCTCAGCAATCCAGGTAGAAAAAAATCAAAAAGAAAAAAAAAAAGTAGGTCCTCTGGATGGGTTCTTCTTTAGTGAAACATTTCGCCTCTCATCCAAGAGACTTCTTCAGTCTGACGAGTTTCAGGTGAACTCAGCCTTATAAGCACTGCCTCCACATGATGGACAAACATGACGTCCCAGTGGCTTTCAAACCCCAAAACATGTTACGACAAACATTAGTGCACCCCAAAGATCCAGTTCCCTGGCAAAAACAGAGTAATTTACTGTAGTATATGCTAAGTGTCAGGAAGACTGTGATCAGTTAGGGAAACAAACAGCCACTGTTCAAAAGAATGAGCCAGCACAGACRAGCTACTTCGTCGGGTCAGGACTCTGCAGTTTACACTCATCTACAGGCCAGCGATCAGCCTTTCAGGGATRAAGATGTTCTCATCCTTGATAGAGAGGAACGTTGGTTGGAGAGAGGAGTAAAGGAAGCCGTCTTTGTGAAGAAAAAACATCCACCATTAAACAGAGGTGGAGGCCTTCGTGTCTAGTTGTCCTCCTCCTACAATGCTGTTATTGCAAGTATGACTCAACCCACTGTGAGCAAAAGGTGTGAATCAGGGCCCCAACGATAATCAACACAAAGAGGAAAAGAGGGACAAAAACAAGGGGACGTTGAWCCCCCGCTTGCACTCACCACATACACATGACAAAACACAAAATAACCACGGCCGAAGCATCCAAACCAATAAGTCAGGTGATGGGGCACATGATCCTCTGGTGAACAATAGAGCTAATCAAACCTATTGTTAGGCGATGGACCTCTTTTGCATCTGACTAACCTGTTTGTCCACCATGTGGAGGCAGTGCTTATAAGGCTGAGTTCACCTGAAACTCGTCAGACTGAAGAAGTCTCTTGGAGGAGAGATGAAATGTTTCACTAAAGAAGAACCCATCCAGAGGAGCTATTTATTATTATTATTTTTGATCATGCATATATATTTTTCGAAATGACGTGTCCATGTGTGTGTGCTTACGTTACCAGCATCCATCTGCCATGAATGACCCGTTGGACAGCCATGACCATGAGTTGGTTTCCAACTCCATGACAATTGCCTCTCTGCCATTGCTTGTTATCACCCGGAGGCGCAGCGAGAGTCTAACCAGTGACATTTCAGACGCACAAGACAGGAAAAGCAAAATCAGAGACAGACTGAACAGTCACAAGAGCAACTCCTTTGATTCCCTGAATTTAGGAAAAGCACCACACACTGACCCCAAGTCGCCTCAGACTGTCCCACGCATCATTGTCATCAGCCCGACCACAGAGAGCGGCATCATCAACCCTGACAGTGTTCACTTAGAAGACAGCTTCGAGGCTTTGGAAAGCAATTTTTTCTTCAGCCTAAACTTCTCATCTGAAGTTTTYGAGGCAGTGGAACTACTCTCTTGACCAACTAGAAGCGTGCTCATTTAATTAAAGTTTGGAACACAAGACACTCAAATAAACAGAGATGTTGCCTACTCATCATATTTTCAGCTTGTTTGTTGCTTCGGACACTGGTGTGGAACAGACAAGTAAAGTAAAACAAACGTTTCTGGAATAAAATTTACATTATTTGTCAGACTTTGTCAAAGACACTGGCACTCTGAGGGATATCATGTATACTTGTGTTAAGTCCTGCAGAAATCTCAGCTTCGTGAACATGGGATCAAGTGAAAGTTTATCAGTTTGATCGATGATTGAGTTGAAATAACTGAACTTTAGTTCATTTTTTTTTCCACAGCATGGACTCTTTTCTTCCAGAGACAGGAGAGAAAATGTTTTCATCTTTCCTGCCCAGTTTTTATCTTTAAAAAACAATAAAGATGATTTAAATCCAACACGTCAAGAAGAAAAGCTACCAAATAACTGTATGTTTGTCCCCTTTAAGGAATAAAAAGCTATGACATAATATAAGGTGAGATAAGTGAAGATATTTCCCTTTTTATAGTAGTTTTTTTTGGACAACACAAATCTTTTTTAATTATTTAAAATTAGGCTGATTATTGTATTCAAATATTAAAGAAGCTTGTATAATGTATGCTAGGTAAACTGTTGTTCTTTGTAATAGCCGCACAACAATTTCCCTAAAAAAATAGCAAAATGTGAACTTTGAGGCGTAATAATGTATGTTGTGTTTGATACTTGATATTTCCGCATAACTTGGTTTTAATAAACACAACAAGGCAAGCAATGCTGAGGCCATGCAAAGAAAATACTTCTGACCAATTAAAAATTTGAATGTTATTTTAAAAAATTGTAATTGGGATGATGTGATGATAGTTTTAATAATCAAAATACAGTTTTCAGTTGATAATGATAATGTCGTTGAATAAGTTAATACCTTAGCCAAAATTAAATAAGACTGTCCATGCCTAGTTTCCTAAAGAWTCTTTGAAGTTAAAAGGGTTTGTTTTAAAACTGCATGTCAGTCTGTCACTTCCTGTTACATTATTTTGACAGCTGACACTAGAAATAGATCACAGTTCGGAGCTGGAAAAAAAGAACAGCCTTAAGAAAAAGTTGATCTCATGGAGCTTCTGTGAAACTATAGAAGAGTAAAGTAATTTTGATTTGATTTATTTATTTAACAGGAAAAGATTTAAAAAAAAATCAAGCCTTACTCAGCATAATTGCTGTTTTACAGCAGGTTCCTGTTCTGCAGCACATAAAACACTCAGAATTACAGCATCACAATCACATCATTATTACACCATAGACACAAAGACAAACAAGCATACAAAATTTCAAAAAGGCAGCATTTGCAAAATAGGACGTCTAAATA
>NW_013952667.1:466597-468416 GCF_001266775.1 Austrofundulus limnaeus
GGAGAAACCAGCCCAACCGGCAAGGTAGATGATATTTACCAAAGTTAGGATAACTTATGGTCGACGCTTGTATACACGCCATAGGACGCTTGTGTGCTGCTGTTTTTCGAAAACGATGTCTGTCATTTCGTCTTTGATCTTCTGTTTATGTAGCATACAGAGTAACAGCAACACTAAAGCTGAGGTAAATTTGGTCAAAAACAGACCTGCAGATGCCTGTAAAGCCAAATGGGRTRTATTTTCCTGCAGCGATACTGCACAGCTACGTACATCTGCCGCCACCGCCGCCATCTATTTTACATACATACAACAAACAAACAACAAAAAACAAAACAAKAATAATAATAATGAGGTCATACAGAGCTGGTGTTTCAAATTTATTATTTTTTTAAATAACTTTTATATTTAATAATCAATTCAACTTAGCTGAACACTTTAGAGTTACATCACTTCTCTATCTACTTCTGTTTTGAGCCACACATCATATTTTCACAGATTACATAGTGTGAGCAGACATTTAATTTAAATCATGACAAATTTAAAATCCTGTAAATCCTGTAAGAAAAGAATGTAATAAAAAAGTCCTTTACGTTGTTCAGTTTGTGAATTGAATTTACATCTTTACAAAGTAATGTTTGGTTCCTTTGCTCCTATATGTGTCAACATCCTTTATTGTGTTTATTTTTTTTTAGTTTTACTACAATTTCTGTAATAGTCAGTGGGAAAATGTGTAATATGATCTAAATGTTTGATGTTGCTTCATGTAATGCAGTTTTTCTAAAAACATTTTTGTTTCTCAGCACATGTGATGCACATGAGTGAAAAAAAAAACCTCACTAGTTTTTAAATGAATAAATCTGCTTAGAGCTTTAATTTCCACTGTTATCCTTCTGTAAAATGAATAGATACAAAATAAAAGTGGATGCAGTCCACCTTCTCATCATTGCTAACTGCCTTTTTTAAATCAAACTTTTTTTTTCGTTCTTGGTGATTTGTTGGTGCAGTGTTTATTCTTACGATACAACAGAAACAATCAGTAATTTGTCCACAATGGTTCAAACTGGGAATGTTTTTGAAGTCTAATTTAATTTTAAAAGGACCAGCTCCATGACTCTGACAGTGTTCAAGTCAACCATCAGGAGGATCTGCTTTTAACTGAGCTTTCATTCACAGCACTTTATAGTATTCCTGTTTAATACATCAAACCCTTTATATTTAAAAAGGTTATTTCATATTACAAGGAAAACACAACCTCACATACGATTATATTTTTTGTAAATTTTTTTTTTCCCATGAGCTACATGAATATATGCATATTTGAATATGCATGAATCATGTGTAATTACATAAATGGCCAGTAGAGGAAGGTAAGAGATTGTATTTTATACAACAGAAAATTTGTTTTTGTCTATAATTTTTGGATCAAAAACAGATGACACATTATGATTACTACCACTACAAGAAAAGTGTTTATAATGCAAATAAACTAGACTTTCATAAATGATCGTTTCTGACCATTACCATGTCACACAGTATCAAAAGCATTCGATAATTTTTGTTTGTTTTAATAAACAATAGAATAATGGTATTCAGCCCAACAAAAGTTTACAAATGAAAGGTCTTTTGAAGATGCACTTCTCTTCATTAACTTATTCATTTTTAGTTTTATTTTTCCCAAATTGTACTGCAGCTTGATCATATTTCGATCAAAGAACACCATGACAATTGTGGTACAGTGTGGTCATCCCTTGATCTACATAAAAAAATAATATGAAAAACTTCCAGATGTCCTGATGCATCTCAGTAATCCAGGTAGAAA
>NW_013952667.1:468533-478181 GCF_001266775.1 Austrofundulus limnaeus
AAGAAAGAAAGAAAGAAAGAAAGAAAGAAAGAAAGAAAGAAAGAAAGAAAGAAAGAAAGAAAGTATGTCCTCTGGATGAGTTCTTCTTTAATGAATCATTTCTTCTCTCCTCCTTTTTAAAAATTCCCATATGTTTACAGGATGCTTAAGATTTTTCTCATCAATCCACCAAAACTCATCCTGTCAGCTCTAAACAGATCTTTACCTTTAAGTTTATTCAGCTTCTCTTTTGTCTTGATGATAGATATGGCATTCATCCTTTTTGAAGATTTTTTTTTCATTTTTTTGGCTGGTTGTTGGTTTGGAATTATTCTTTACTGTTGACAGAACTTTGGGATCATCTATCACCACTGTCTTCCAAAACATTCAGGTCTTTCTCTTTGTTTTCAAGCTCACTGGCTTTTTTTTTTAATGTTTCTTATTTTTCACAGAATCTAAGTTTTTTTTAAGTCTTATGTAATATCATTTTTGTTGGTTTTTGCAGCCTAAGAGACATTGTAAGCAAATTTGTTGACATGCTGGGATAATTGCTGGGTTGTAAGTTTTCTTTTGGCTGTTCCCTCCTGCAACGTGCTTGTGTGAAAGATTTGGCAGTTGGTTTACGATGGATGTCTTTCCTGACACAACATGGGCTTGAACCTGCAGCCTCCGGATCACAAGATCGTGACATTGGCCACTGACCTCCCACAGCCGTTGGAATTAGTATGGAGTATTCATCCAATTTTCCACATTGTTTTTCAAACTCTTCCTTAGACTGGTGTTAAAATACTTCCAAAAACAAACATATTTTACAAAGACATAACAAGTAACCTAAAATATATAATATTTTATTTTCTGCATTTGCATGAACATAGCTGTACAATACTCACTAAACTACTGGAAATATAATTCAAGTTCTTAGGATTTTATAGTCAATATCATAAAATGACTCTTGTATTATAAATAACAGATACAACCGTGTAGGAAAAAGAGAAGAAACTGATGTATAGAAAGTGTGTCAGTGTGAGTTGGAGGGGGTGCAGTATTGATGTTTGGTCGTGGTTTAGTTTGTGAAGGATAAAGCAGATGCTTTTAACATCCCCYGAGAGCCTGATGCCTCTAATATTCTGACCCTGGTCACTGATATATGAGCAGRAAGGTCATGTTCATGGACAAAGATGTTTTGTATCTGTGTGTTTTCTGAAAGCTTTCACCCACATGGTAATTAGTACAATACTGCTGAAGTGTATTATAGAAAAACAATGTACAAAAGCAGGTGTATCAAATTAAAAAAATCAACAATAATGATAAAAAATGACATTTGACGAGTACAAAAAATTCTTACAAAAAAGTGAGCTTGTTATGTTCCAGTATTATTTCCTCTTCATGTCGCCACGCCCACCTCACCTGTTTCTCATCGTTAGTCACAGCTGTAATCACTCTCCCTCTTTACTTCACTCCATTTATTCACTTAGCATTCCCTTCATCCTCATCAGTGCATAATTGGCTCTAATGCTGCAGTAGGTTTGCTGCAGTGTTAGCCCTTTGTTTTTGTAATAATTAAAACTAATTGTTTCATTTTCTTGAGCGCCTCATGTCCAGCTGCATTCTGGGTCAAAATCTCACCACAACAACAACCAAAAACTAATTTTCTGTGATGGTTGCAAAAAGCTCTTTAGCTTCGTTGCTTGTCRCTCTGCCTCCAAACACAAGGAAAGAGTGATTGAGCTGATTCTTCAGTGGTGGACAGTCTCTGTTTATGTCCCAGAAGTAACATTACACTTGACTATGTCTCCCTGACCCGGATCTGACCTGAGCATTAGGCAGGTCTGTATACATTTGTAATCTTAAGTGCCTTTTGTATCTCTCTGTGTTTGTGTGAAGGAGGGGTGGTGTCAGTGTTAATTTCTGAAGCTTTATTCCTCCAAGTTTTTATGTTCTTGTTTTATTAAGGCTGGACTCATGGGCTTGGATATGTGTCTCCCAGTGTTGTGAAATCTTTGTGGGATGTTGTGTTAAAGTGATTTAATATGAATTTCATATCGATTAAAATATTTTATATAAATCATTGTTACAATGAAGAATAAAATACTGGTATTGTTAAAATAGTGCATTAGTAAATTTCACTGGTAATGCTATTATTTTGGCGAGGCACTAAGGGGAAGAGGAAATCATTGTTCAGCTGTGATCACTTAGAAATGTTTGTAGTCTTGCGTGGTGCATTGGCAGCAAATTCTTCACAGTAAAATGTAAAAACAAGAACAGAGTTCTGGTCATCTTTCACGATGATCCATATTCATAACACCCAGTGTTTTTGTCTGACTGACTGGTTTGACTGGTGACAAGGGCTCTGATAAAAACATCATCTTTGGTTTCCCCAGTTTTTGTCAGAAGTTTTTGTATTTTTCCAAGAGTCCCTACTCTCTCATGACCTTGTAAGATATGTGCTGCACTTTTCCTCCAAAGCAGCCAAAATGAATTTTAGACACTGATTTTTCACACGCAGGTTATAACAAGAAAGGTCTGGATTCGTTGGCGAAACAATTGAAACGTAATCTTTGGTCATAGCCAAGGCTATATATAAACTTTACTGACTTTACAACAATAAGCCTGGGAGAGACAATACTTCTGCTGCAAACCTAACCTAATGATTCACTGTACAAAGATGGGTTGAGAGATTAGTTGGGCTTATATTAGTCTGGTAGGGTCAGACCGATTAGAAGGCTGGCACACTCCTTAAAATAATCAACCATTCTTGTGTGTTTTTTTATTTGTAGGCGCAGACTTGTGCACGAGTCTTTTGCACTACCCAAAATTTTATTCTGCATTTTATACAGAACTGCAGAAACAAACATTTCRAATTACATATATTCGGATCACTGCTGTTGTCTGCGGTTTGACCCAAAATATAGGATTTAAACATAACGCAGATTGGTTTTCCAGCACAACTGGGTTGGTGTGCGTTTATAGGTGGGATTGGGGGTGGGTGCAGCTGTCCAAAGGGGCACCCTTTGTTCAAGTGGGTGATGCATTAAATGTCATTTAGTGGAGTAAATTATCATACTATTAAGGGAGTTAGTGACCGTGTGTGTGTGTGTTTATGAGCATGAGTGTCTGGCAGCAGGCCGCTAAGCTGTGATCTTTAAGCATGTGGGGAGGTGACCATATGGGGACTGGGACGGACTGAACAAAACACTGTAGGGTGTCTGAGGTTTAAGCGCTGCAACACTCTCTCTATTGTTAGAGTTTCATATCATTTTGCCACGGTCCACAAATCACTTTTTGTTCTCGCTGTCGCAGGTTTTCAGCCTTTAGCCATGTTTGACAATACTGGCAATAGATCAAAGCTTCATGAGCACCGAACAGTACAAGTGGGTGTGGTTTTTCAAAAAATGATATCTTTGTGGAACACAGAATCAGTAACCTTAACCTTATAGCGTAAGATTGGCATGATTGTTTATTTCAATTATATAAAGTCTTTTGATGTTACTTGGCAGGTTTGATTAAAAGCAATATAAGCTTTTAACACTATTTTACAGTTTACATGTACTGGCAAAAGTAGGAAGTATTGTTTTTGACTAAGAGCAGATTGGTAATTTGTCATCTTTGACATTTTAATTTTCAGGGTGAACCTTGGGATTTTAAAAGCTTTTTCCACCTCATTAGCTGAGTTCAGCGTGACAGCCTCAGCATCTGTTAGGTTCTACCTTGTTCACAGATGTCTTTGAACAAAACCAATAGGTTTAGATGCATACTATATACTGTAATGTTGCATTTTTTATGATAATGCATGCTAAATAATTCACAAACGAATCAATTGGCATGTACTTTGTGATGATGATTAACATTTCAATGAATTTTAGTTAGCGTCAAAGCTTGCCTTTGACTTTGACTAAATATTTCAAGACAAATCCTGCATTCATGGGTCCAAATAAATAAGAAAGAGCATAAACAATATATCTACACATTTACATTGTGCAAATAAAATGTAGAGTCTTTTTCTAGTCAGAGACACTCTTTCTGCCAACCACTGAGTTGGTCCGTATTTATGTACAGCCTTGAACTTGTGTCTTTATTACATTAAATTAGAAAAAAATGGAATGTTTATTAGCCAAAAAGATGAAAATATGCATCATTCATAATGCCTTTTCAAGAGAGTGTGAAGAGGCTTTTTCTCCTACTACCTGCCAGCTTTCTCAAATACAGTGTCTCCTGGCAGGAGGTACAGCGGGTAAAATTAGTATTGAACAGGTCAACATTTTTCTCAGTAAATATATTACTAGAGGTGCTAATGACATGAAATTTTCACCAGATGTCGGTAACAACCCAAGTGATCCATGCGAAATCAAACCATAAATGTCCAGAAATGAAGTTATTTGTAATAATGTGGAATGGCATAAGGAAAAAAGTATTGAACACACTTACTGAAATTTATCTAATACTTTGTACAAAAGCCTTTGTTGGCAATGACAGCTTCAAGACGCCTCCTGTATGGAGAAACTAGTGGCATGCATTGCTCAGGTGTGATTTTGGCCCATTCTTCCACACAAACAGTCTTCAAATCTTGAAGGTTTCGTGGACCTCTTCTATGAACTCTGATCTTTAGTTCTTTCCATAGATTTTCTGTTGGATTCAGGTCAGTTGATTGGCTGGGCCATTCCAGCAGCTTTAGTTTCTTTCTCTGAAACCAACTGAGAGTTTCCTTGGCTTTGTGTTTGGGCTCATTGTCTTGCTGAAATGTCCAGCCACGTTTCATCTTCATCATCCTGGTAGATGGAAGCAGATTTTTATCAAGAATGTCTCTGTACATTTTTCCATTCATCCTTCCTTCAATCATTTGAAGTTTGCCAGTACCATATGCTGAAAAACAGCCCCACACCATGATGTTCCCACCTCCAAACTTCACTGTTGGTATGGTGTTTTTGGGCTGATGTGCAGTGCCATTTGACCTCCAAACATGATGTGTATTATGGCATCCAAACAGTTCAATGTTGGTCTCATCTGACCAGACTATATTCTCCCAGTATTACACAGGCTTGTCTAAATGTTGTGCAGCAAACTTTAAAGGAGCTTCAACATGCTGTTTCTTCAGCAGTGGAGTCTTGCGTGGTGAGCATGCATACAGGCCATGGTGGTTCAGTGCATTACTTATTGTTTTCTTTGAAACAAACGTACTGCTAATTCCAGGTCTTTCTGAAGCTCTCCACAAGTGGTCCTTGGCTCTTGGACAACTCTTCTGATAATTCTTTTCACTCCTCTGTCAGAAATCTTGTRAGGAGCACCTGGTCGTGGTCGGTTTATGGTGAAATAATGTTCTTTCCACTTCTGAATTATGGCCCCAACAGTGCTCACTGGAACCTTCAGAAGTTTAGACATTCTTCTGTAACCGATGCCATCATTATGTTTTGCGACAATATGATTGCGAAGGTCTTGAGAGAGCTCTTTACTTTTACCCATCATCAGATGGTTCTTGTGTGATACCTGGCCATCATTAGGGACTGAACCAGCTGATATTAACTTGCACTGACAAGGGGCAGGCTTGYTTTCTAATTACTGAGAGAGTTCAGTTGGTGTCTTGGCTTTCCATGCCTTTTTACACCTCCCTTTCTTCATGTGTTCAATACTTTTCTCTGTGTCATTCCACATTATTACAAATAACTTCATTTCTGGACATTTATGGTTTGATTTCTTTGTATGTATGGATCACTTGGGTTGTTACCGACATCTGGTGAAAATTTCATGTCATTAGCACCTCTAGTAATATATTTACTGAGAAAAATGGTGACGTGTTCAATACTTATTTTACCCGCTGTATCTGAGAGACTTCTGCTAAATGTTTATGTTTTTTACTTGGTAGATCAGCACTGATCTGCAGAGTTATTGCTGTAACAGTGAGTGCAGTTTGGAGTAAAGATTTGGCAACGTGAAATCCCAGAGTGTGTGTGGTCATTGTCAAAACAGAAAACAGAGCTTGGTGTTTAAACAAAGCCTATTCTTTAACAGTACAAAAAGTCAGTATTAACATGTCTGGACTAAAAAAAAGGTAGAATGGACAAAATCCAGTGCGGAATAAGGAGAACTTCCAGATGTCTGGACATAAAGACCGATGCAACTTAATAAATAAAGTGGATATGAGCGTGCTGCTGTTTCCTTCCACATAGAAGTCTTTAATTCATTACATGCCTCTTAAAAAGTGGAAAATATAGCTTTAAGTGTAAAGAAAACTGCATATTTATGCAGTTTATAAAGGGACACAAAGAACCACTGAAGCACGAGTGACACGGCAGGTCAGTGGTTCGAGTTCCCTCTTAGCGAGAAGGTTGGCTTCTCAGTTTGGAGCCTTTAAGTTTCTTCCTGTGCACATAGCTTTTTTCCAGGTACTCTGCAAAGTATTCTTCCTACAGACTAAAAACATGCACGTTAACAATAAATTGACAGTGTTAACGATTCATGGTCTGTATGAGGCCCTGTGATGGACTTACTGGTCCAAGGTGTACCTCAACTCTGATACACAGACTGCTTAAGAAAGGCACCAGCTTCCTGTGACCTGGAAAGGAGGAAGCGGGTAAAGAAAATGGATGGATGGATAAAAAGAACCAAAGAGAGTAGAGAGCATCAAATAACACTTCACCCTCTGTGTTATTTCTGGACCAGCTGCTGCAGCAGCAGAACAAACACGTAACAGGAGTGGGACAATCTTATGTTTAAATGACATCACCGACCTAAGAAAGACCTTGTAGTTGGAACCTTTGGGTTGTGTTGACTGGTCTTGCCCTTGTTTATGACTGGTCTCATCTTGAATGAAGCAGCCTGCAGCCATGACTCTATGTTCCCAAAATATCCAGATGAAAGATACACCTCCCCTCTCCCCTTTGCACCTCACTTCCCTCTCCCATGCCTATTCCCTCCCTCTCTGTGTCATTTTCTCTACGCTCCCACGCTCTTTTCCATAATCCGCCCTTCGGCCGTGTCACCCCCTGCTCAAAGTTGTCTCCTCTCATACCTTAATCTCACCCTTCGTTTCATTTCTCCTCCTCATGCGTTTCCTTTGCCCGACCCATCACTGAATCCCCTCCCTTTCTCCTCCCATCCCAGCATCTACCCATTCATCATCTCACGTCCTTCTTCTTTCCCTTCCTCCACCTTTCCCCTCCCACTGCCATTAACTGGTATAAAAGAGCTTGCATCCCTCTGTAGCTGTCTGGCACCGTGGGTTTGCTGGGAAAGGGATAGTTCAGGGAAAACTGGGGGACGCGCTGACCTGCCTGTAAAGCCTTTTCTTTTTACATCCTTTCTGGAATTTCAATCAAAGAGGTATGCTCTTTAAATACACAGCATAATGAGAGAAAATTGCAGAAAATGTGTTGCAATTATAATAATATGAGAGGGTCTTCTAATGAGGGGGTAGTCTATTGTAAGTCTGTTTTGTGCTAAACTTCTGCAGCATGCTCCAGAACAGTGGGGATGATATAATAATTGCTCTAAAGAGTGCTTCCAGATGTATGAGAACACATTTAGACAGAATTCTAATGGAAAACTATGGAAATACAAGAAAAGTAATTTAATTTCTAATCTTTATTATTGCATATTTTCGAATTTCCAGTTTTTTTGTCTAATTTTCTCGCATTTTGTGTAAGTTTTGCAATTTTTCTGTGTTCAGTAACATTCAATATTCCATTTTCTCTCCTGCTTTGTTTTAACAAGAGCAAATCCAAAACATACCCTTCTGGAGTATTTTACTCCAAATTTTAAAATATTTTAAAGTGATAGCTCAGGTCTTTTGAAGTGAAGTTCTGGAAAGGAATGAACTAATAATAGCTTTTTGTATGTTTCCACAGTTTGATGAAAAAGAGTTTTTAAGTACTAGATTAATGAGCGAATGGCTAGCCTGAGTTAGGTCAAAGCCCAAGTGCTCAAGTGGGATGCTGCCATTGTAGAACAAGAGCACTGTTAAAAAAATTCAAAGCAGTTCATGCATTTCAAAAACTTTTACGCCACTATCAGTTTTATGTCACATGGTTATGTATAGAAATGTGCAAGCACGTATGGAGTTAGCAGCTAGCTTTAAAACTTTTGAAACAGACTGGAGCGCTTGTGACAGTAATTATTTAATATTCCTGCAGGGATAACTGTAATAAAACACTGACGATGATGTAACGGTTAATAAACAGTGTTTGCATGAATCAATCTGAAATTTGCATGACTGTTTTAAGACAGCAGCACTTTAGAGTAGCTTAACTCCTCAACCTGGTCCGAAAGTAAATTCTATTTCTCCAAGCAGAGGCTTTATGAAGACTTATCAACAAGTATGATATTTGTTAGAGTCTTTCCACAGAATTTAACAGATTTAAACTTTAAACTAAAACTCATAACCAATGAGCGACTCCCATCACATCATCATTAACATTCGATTTGTTGACTATTTTTACATCCATCAGCATCGATCAACATCCAACAACGTTATCAGAGAGACCATGAGCAGCAACTACAGTGTCACTCTGTTAAGCCCCGCCCCCTGGGGCTTCAGGCTACAAGGAGGGAAGGACTTCAACATGCCTCTCACCATCTCCAGGGTAGGACTAAAACACAAACCAATAAATAAATAAATAAATAAAACATTCAAAAGCAGAAAGCTAAAACAGATGCAAACAAGTGGTGATTGATCTGCTCTAAATCATCTTCGGCACTGTAAAGTGTGGTAAAAGCTCATACTGATGTTTTGTCTCCACACATGGATGAACAGGGAAGTAGAGGAGCTGCATGCCAGTAATATCATGCGGTTGATGGAACCTTGACTTATGTCCTTTCTTGTCCCACCAACCCATCCATCTTTCCACTACCTAGCCACTACGAACCTCACTCTTTCAGCACTCTTCACCAACCTCCCCCTCAAACCACACCCGTGATAGCTCGGCTGAATCATAAGCCATCTGTCATGTATTGACCACACAGGAAACCTATTCTCACTTTCATTGCATTCCACTTCACTTTGAGTGTCTGTATCAAAAAGGAAAGCAATCAAACTTCTGGCACACAAGTCTTCAGTTGTGCTGCTTGAAAAAGTAACTTGATGGTCCTTTGGTTTTTTGGTGTCAGTCAGTGTCTAACCTCCTAACATCACCTCTCTTTGGTTCCTTAAAACCCATTGTTCATTCACAATTATGTTTAGTGAATCTTTTTTAACGTATAAATCTTCTGTTTTGTTTTGGCCATACCCTACAGCTATATCAATTCTGACACAAATACATATAAAGGAAAGCCACTGACACTGGCTGCAAACAGACTTACGGCAACACGAGTCTGATGATGAATGACTTACCAAATCCTGTGCCAACCCCTCCCCCTGGGGCCAGTTTTGGGTCACCATGTTTGCCTTATTAGTTTGGATGTGATACTTTTCACACTAAATAAAGCCATGTGGATTTCTACCCGAGTGTTTAATTTGCTTAGTTAGAATTTTGGTTTTTGGGGCTTAGTGTAACTACATTTATGATGACATCTGTTTCATCTGCTCTTTTTAAAGCAAGTTTTACAATTCATGTATTACAGCAGCAACAATACAACACAAACGTACTTTTTGAAAACCGTTGAATACCACTTGTCAAGAAAAGCAGCTATGAGTTATCTGGTAATGACAATGATTGGGGTCCTGAAAAGCTGATAATGATC